>NC_064807.1:79145117-79284677 GCF_023721935.1 Panthera uncia | reverse complement strand
TTTATTTATTTATTTATTTATTTATTTATTTTTAATGTTTATTTATTCTTGAGAGACATAGCATGAGCAGGTGAGGGGCAGAGAGAGAGGGAGACGCAGAATCTGAAGCAGGCTCCAAGCTCCTAGCTGTCAGCACAGAGCCTGACAAAAGGCTCAAAGTCTTGAACCACAAGATCATATCCTGAAGTCAGACACTTAACTGACTGAACCACCCAGGTGCCCCTGGATGAGATTAACATTTAAATCAGTGGATTTGGGCAAGAGGGGCAAGATGGTGGAGCAGTATGAAAGTTTTCTTCTTCTATCATCCCTGAAATGCAGCTAGATCAGCACCAAACCATTTTGCACACCTAGAAAATTGATCTGAAGATTAACACAACAATCTGCATAAATTGAGCCAAAGAACTCAGGAGGTTTGTGGCATGGAGAGGTTAATGGGGGGAGAGAGAAGCCATGGAGGTTAGCGAGCTGTTTTTCCTTGCAGAGAGAGGATGGAGACAGGGGGGAAGTATATGAAAAGCACTCCCTCCAAAAGCAGCTGGAGAGAAAGTGAGAGTGGAAACACCCATAAGCGACTGAACAAGAAACAAAGGAGAAGGTTGCAATACCACTAGGACTCTATAAACAGGGGGCCACAGAGATGGAAACTCCATAGCTTGTTATCTGGCAGAGCTCTGGTGGGAAGGTCAAATCCCTAGGAACAGAGAGGTCCAAGGGGTCCTTGGGCCATATGGGAAGAGGCAATTCCCCTGCTGAGAGGACATTTGGTAGAGGTCATGTGGCTTCCCCACAGGCAAAGGTCCCAGGGAACCGCGGAGAACAGCCACATTTGTTGGTGTTGGAACAAGGATGTTAGGAGGCGGTGAAGCCTGGTGCCAGATGAGTGCTGTGATTTGCTGTAGTCCCTGAAATGCTGCTGTTGCACAATCACGCAAACTTTTTCGGGGGGCGGGGGGGGGGGGGCAACCAGCCAAAGGCTCTGGGCCTCTGCAGCAGCATGGTAGCCATTCCCAGGGGCAAGCCAGCACCCAGACATTCCTTAGAAGGCCCTCCCCCAAAGGGTCAGAGCAGGTCCAAGCTGCAGGGCCCTCAGAAGTGAGGGGTTTGGAAACACAGCCCCATCTGAGATAAAATTCAGGAGGGAGGTGCTGCCTAGCAGGCTGATAGCTTGGTTTCAGGCACTACAGAGGCAGGGAGTGGATGGAAGCCAGAGACAAAGGAGAGTGCTTGATTGACGGTAGGTGAGAGAACAGAGTTCTGATGCTAGAGTCTGGAAGCTGGGTGACACCATTTTCACCTCCTCCAGACATGCACCTACCCCTGCATACGCTCCACAACAATCCACCCCACTAAGCAGCACCATCTAGTGGAGAACAAAGCTGTTACACCAAGCCCCATCCAACTGCGCCAACCAAGCTCTAGAGGACCACCAGAAGTCTCTCTGCCTGCTTAGTTTATGGACTATAAAGTTCTTCATAGTTTGACTCCTAGGGGAAACTAGACATAATTTCATTCGCATTTCATTCTGTGTTGGTCCATATATTCAATTTTTTTTCTTTTTCTTTTCTTATTCTTGAGTACAGAAAGAGAAAAAAATATTTTTATTTTCCTTTTTTAAAATATAATTTATTGTCAAATTGGCTAACATAGTGTGTACAGTGTGCTCTTGGTTTGGGGGTAGATTCCCGTGATTCATTGCTTACATACAACACCCAGTACTCATCCCAACAAGTTCCCTCCTCAATGCCCATCACCCATTTTTCCCTCTCCCCCATCCCCTCATCCACCCTCAGTTTTTTCTCTGTATTCAAGAGTCACTTATGGTTTGCCTCCTTCCCTCTCTGCTTGTAACTATTTTTTCCCCTTCCCTTCTCCCATGGTCTTTTGTTAAGTTCCTTAAGTTCTACATATGAGTGAAAACATATGATCTGTCTTTCTCTGACTGACTTATTTCACTTAGCATAATACCCTCCAGTTCCATCCATGTTGCTGCAAATAGCATGATTTCATACTTTCTCATTGCCAAGTAGTATTCCATTGTGTATATAAACCACATCTTCTTTATCCATTCATCAGTTGATGGACATTTGGGCTCTTTCCATACTTTAGCTATTGTTGATAGTGCTGCTATAAACATGGGGGTGCATGTGTCCCTTCGAAACAGCACACCTGTATCCCTTGGATAAATGCCTAGTAGTGCAACTGCTGTGTCGTAGGGTAGTTCTCTTTTTAGTTTTTTGAGGAACCTCCATACTGTTTTCCAGAGTGGTTGCACCAGCTTGCATTCCCACTGTTTTTATTTTTTTATTTTGATAGCATTGATTTCTGTTCTAATCTTTATTCTTTCCCATTTTCTGCTGGTTTTAGGTTTTATTTGCTGTTCTTTTTCCAGATTTTTAAGGTGTAATGTTAGGTTGTGTATCTGAGATTTATTATTTATTCCTTCTTTAGGAAGGCCTGGGTTGCTATATACTTCCCTCTTATGATTGCCTTTGCTGCGTCCCAGAGATTTTGGGCTGTGGTGTTATCATTTTCAATGGCTTACATGTAGTTTTTAATTTCCCCTTTAACTTCTTGGTTGGCCCATTCATTCCTTAGTATGTTTTTTAGTCTCCAAGTATTTGTTGTCTTTCCAAATTTTTTCTTGTGGTTGATTTCAAGTTTCATAGTGTTGTGGTATGAAAATATGCACGGTATGATCTTGATCTTTTTGTACTTGTTGAGGGCTGATTTGTGACCAGTATGTGATCTATTCTGGAGAATGTTCCATGTGCACTCAAGAAGAATGTGTATTCTGCTGCTTTAGGATGAGTGTTCTGAATATATCTGTTAAGTCCATGTGGTCCAGTGTATCATTCAGAGCCACTATTTCCTTGTTGATTTTCTGCTTAGATGATCTGTCCATTGTCGTAAGTGGATGTTGAAATCACTTACAATGAGTTTCTTATGTTTGGGATTAATTGATTTACATATGTGGGCGTTCCACATTGGGTGCATAAATGTTTACAATTGTTAGATCTTCTTGGTGGATAGAGCATGTAATTATGATATAATGTCCTTCTTCATCTCTTGCTACAGTCTTTATTTTAAAATCTAGATTGTCTGATATAAGTATGGCTACTCTGGCTTTCTTTTGGCGACCATTAGCATGATAGATGGTTCTCCATCTCCTTACTTCCAGTCTGAAGGTGTCTTTATCTAAAATGGGTCTCTTGTAGGGGTGCCTGGGTGGTTCAGTTGGTTGAGCATAGGACTTCAGCTCAGGTCATGATCTCATAGTCTGTGGGTTCGAGCCCCACATCGGGCTTGCTCTGTGCTCACAGCGCAGACTAGAGTCTGCTTCAGATTCTGTGTCTCCCTCTCCCTCTCTGCCCCTCCTCTGCTCACCTGTCTCTCTCTCTCAAAAATAAATAAACATTAAAAAAAAATAAAAATAAATAAAATGGGTCTCTTGTAACAGCATATAGATGGATCTTATTTTATTATCTATTCTGTTACCCTATGTCTTTTGACTGGAGCATTTAGTCCATTGACATTTAGAGTGAGTACTGAAAGATATGAATTTATTGCCATTGTGTTGCCCGGTAGAGTTGGAGTTTCTGGTGGTGTTCTCTGGTCCCTTCTAGTCCTTGTTGCTTTTGGCCTTTTTTGTTCTGTTTCATCTTTTCTCCCCTCAAAGAGTCCCCCTTAAAATTTCTTGCAGGGCTGGTTTAGTGGTCATAAACTCGGTTAGTGTTTGTTTATCTGGAGGAACTTTTTACCTCTCCTTCTATTTAGAATGACAGCCTTGCTGGATAACGAATTCTTGGCTGCATATATTTCAGATTCAGCACATTGAATATATCCTGCCACTCCTTTCTGGCCTGCCAAGTTTCTGTGGATAGGTCTGCTGTGAACCTGATCTGTCTTCCCTTGTAGGTTAAGGGCTTTTTTCCCCTCTCTGCTTTCATAATTCTTTCTTGTCGGTGTATTTTGTGAATTAGACTATGATATGCCTTGTTGATAGTCAGTTTTTGTTGAATATAATGGGATTTCTCTGAGCTTCCTGCATTTTGATGTCTGTGTCTTCCCCCAGGTTAGGAAAGTTTTCTTCTATGATTTGCTCACATAAACCTTCTACCTCTTTTACCTCTCTTCATCTTCCAGGACCCCTATGATTTGGATGTTATTCCTTTGTAATGAGTCACTGAGTTCTCTAATTCTTACATCGTGCTCTTTTGCCTTAGTTTCCCTCTTTTTTTTTTTCTGCTTCATTATTCCCCAAAAGTTTGTCTTCTATATCACTGATTCACTGCTCTGCTTCATCCATCTCTGCTGCCATGGCATCCATTCAAGATTCCATCTCAGTTATAGCATTTTTAATTTCATCCTGACTAGATTTTACTTCTTTTATCTCCTCAGGGATTCTATGCTTTTTTCAACCCCTGCCAACATTCTTATTATGGTTCTAAATTCTGGCTCAGATATCTTGCTTATAACTGTGTTGATTAAGTCCCTGTCTGTCATTTCTTCCTCTTCTTTCTTTTGGGGTGAATTCCTTCATTTTGTCACTTTGGAGGAAGAAAAAGAATTAATAACATAATTAAAAATTAAAAATTAAAAACAACACAAAAATCAAATAAAAAATGCTAGATCCTAGATGCGTTTTTGTCTGGTTGTTGGAAGAAGCTTGATAGAATAGAGAAAAAAGGGAAACAAAGGAAAAGAAAAACAAGGAAAAAAAACTAGGAAAACGTTTGAAAATTTAAAAAAATGAACACAATAGAATAAAATGAAATGAAGAAAGTAAAATAGAATAAAAAATTTACCAAAAAATAAAAAATATTGTAGAAAAAAATTAAAGAAAAATCTTTTTATAAAAATGGAAAATAAACATTGAAGTAGCCAAATTATGGAAAGAGCTAACTAACTGGGATGTAAATTTAAAAATAAATAAATAAATAATAAAAATAAATCAGTGGACTTTGAGTAGATTATCCTCCATAATGTGGGTGGGCCTCATCCAATCAGTTGAATATTTATTAAATATTTATTAAACAAATACTGACCTCCCCCAAGCAAGAAGAGTTTCTGTCAGCAGACTGCCTTTGGACTTGAACTACAACACTTCCCTCAGTCTTCAGCCTTAGCCAATTCCTTTAAACAAACAACTAAATAGCTCTCTTTCTCATACAGATGGCAAATAACCACATGGAAAATGTTCAACATCATTTGTCATTAGAGAAATGCAAATTAAAACTACAATGAGATATCACTACACATCCATTAAAATGACTAAAATTTAAAAGACTAACAATACCAAGTCTTGATGAGGGCATCATCTGGAAATCTTATCCATTGCAAAATGGAATAGTCACTTTCTATTTTGGCAGTTACTTAAAATGGTTTCAAAGTTTCTTAAAATGTTTAACGTACACCTACTACACAGCCCTGTAATCCCACTCCTAGGTATTTACCCAAGAGAACTGAAAACATATGTTTACACAAGGAACTATAGCCTTATTCACAGTAGCCAAAAACTGGAGACAGTCTAGCAACTGATGAATGGATAAGCAAGTGGTACATCTATACATGGAATATTACTCAGCAATACAAAGGAATGACCTACTTATACGTGCAGTAACTTGGATGAACTCAAAGCAGTATACAAAGTGAAAAAAGCTAAACAAAGAGGCTACATATTGCGTGGTTTTGTTCATCTGATATTCAGGAAAAGGAAACAAAATTCAGATCAGTATTTGTATAGAACCAGGAGTGGGAGAAGGATAATGACTACAAAAGAGCAGGAGAGAAATTTACAGGGTGATGGAAATGTTCTATATCTTGATTGTGATTATGACATAACTAGCATACATTTATCAAAACTCATCCAACAGAATATTTAACATGGATAAATTTTATTATACATAAAATGCATAAATGTATAAATACATGTATGTGCCATAAAACCTGACTCAAAAAAAAAATACAACATTTTGTAGAAAATAAAGGTAGGTCTATTTTAGACCTTGGGCTAAGGGGATATTTCTTAAATAGGATCAAAAGGCATTGGCAACAAAATATTGATAAAAATAGCCAGCATTAAAGCCAAAATCTTTGCAATGATCTACAAGGTCCTATATGAACTAACTGGTCCTGTGACCTCTCTCTGGCCTCATTCAGTCCAATCCACTTGCCCTTTTATTATTCTTCAAACACATCAGACACACTTTTGCCTCAGGGCACTCACCAATCCCATCTTACAATGGTATACTTCCTTCAATGCAAAGGAAATTGCAAGGGATGACTGTGGCTTTGCAAGGCCCGCCCTCCATCCTAATCTCAATTTCAAATGTAACTCCAGACCAGACTTAGGAAGGCCCTAGGCCTTTCTAGGTCTGGTCTAGAGTTACATTTCTCAGATGGGGCTGAGAAAGCCTCTGTTCCTGCAACTTTTGAGTCAGTAATAGCCAAAGTCCATGTTTCCAGTAAAAGGACTGATCGATCCACTGAGAGACGATGCTTAATTCCTAATCATCTCAGAAGCCAAACTTTTAACCACAGATGTCAATTAAACCATGAAGAACTTCTGAGTGGCTAATTACTGCCAATACAGGATAGCCAGAAGATTCTCAAATGGAGTTCTCTGAGGCCTAATTAGCAAGGTTATAGAATAGAACAGGCCCCACAGAGGCAGCTCCAAGAGCACTGAAACTTTTCTGATATTTCACACCCAAAGCTTCATGGCCTCCCCAAGTGGTTACAGTCACTAATGTCATCATCAAAACATGGTCCCAGCCTGGGTCCTGCCTGACTCCCCAGCCTCATTTCTCTTCATGACCTATCATTGTCCCATTACCAAGATAAGTAGGTTTCATCTCTTATGCCACCACTATTTAATTAAGAATAGAGGCCTGGAGTGCTAATTTGAGAATGATTCAAGGCCTCTGCTCAATCCCAATGAGAAACAAGGCTATGTGATAGATTAACAATATCTGCCATGGATATGGAATAGGAAGACTGTAGCATGAACACTGTGTCTTCACCTTGCAGGCCCTATACCAAACTCTGACGAACCATGCTGCACTCCCCAAACAACGCTTTTTCACACCTCCATGTTTTTGTGATTGTAATATCTTTACCTCTATTCTCCACTTAGTTAATGCCATCCTTCAAGACCTAATTTCTCTCTGATAGCTTTCCCTAAGCACTCTTCAGGTTAATAATTCTCTCTGCTGTGTTTTCAACATCAGCTTATTGTTGCAATTATTGCACTGATGTGGGTAATTGGGGCTATGCAGAGAGTTATTGGTGGGTGGGCTGAGAAGACTGGCCACAAAGGAAAGTGGTAGTGACTCTCTGGTGGGAAGAGGAAAACAAAAATAGTAGAGATATTTGGGGGGAGGGGAGGAACACAAAAAATAGAACCTATAAGAATAGCCAAAACAAACAATTGAGATACCCTCCCAGTTATAGATACCAGTGAGGAGTTAGCTGCATGACAACCCAGGATGTTGAGAGCAGGGTGAGTAATCAGGAAAGAGAAGAGCATAACCATATGCTTCAGAAGTCTCACACTAAAGGGAGAGGAAAATGATCCCAGATGGAAACAGAAAATGCAGGGAGAAATGAAATGTGGTGGAAAGGGAAAAAATAGGGGTACATCTAAGTGAATTTCACCTATCTAAATCAATAGGAAGGATGTATTCCTATTATTAACATTATGTATGTGTGTGTATATATATATATACATATAATAACAGAAATATTATGAAGGAATATTATGACAACTTTATGCTGATAAATTCAACAACCTATGGACAAATTCCTTGAGAGACAAAATGATGAAAAAAAATTCAAAACAATAACTCTTTTAAAAATGAAATTAATAATATAAAACCTCCCCCAAAGCAAAGCCTCCAAACCCAGATGGCTTTATTGATAAATTCTATCAAACATTTAAAGAATAAATAATACCAACCTTATGAAAACTCTTTCAGAAAATAGAAGTGTGACCACTTCCCGATCTACTTTATGAGACCAGCGTTAATTACCCTGAACCAAAAACCAAAGATATTAAAAAGAAGAGAAATCTGCAGACTGATATCGCTCATGAACATAAATACAAAAATCCATTTTAAATATTATCAAATTGAATTCAGTACTATATAAAAAGGATAAGACTTCATGACCAAAAGAGGCTTACCCCAGGAATGCAAAGTCATTTAAAAAATCAATCAATGTAAATCACCATATCAACAGAGTAAAAATGAAAAAAAAAAGATAATCTCAATAGATACATAAATAACATTGACAAAAAAATCAACAATAAAAAAGAATTCTGAGTAAACTCAGATTAAAAGGGAAATTTCTCTGATGAAGGTCATTCCACAAAAATACTTATAGCTAACATCTATGGTTAAAAAAAAAAATGCAATCACTCCAAGACAAGAGAAGGATGTCATCTTTCACTGATCCTATTAAATTTTGTACTACAGGTCCTAGGCATACAGCATGGCAAGAAAAAGAAGTAAAAGGCAAATACATTGAAAAGGAAGAAGCAAAATTGTTTTTATTCAAAAAACACTATTAATTATATAGAAAATCCTAAGGAATCTAGAAAAAAAAATCTACTAAACCAATATGTGAATTTAACTAGATTACAGAATCCAAAAATCAATCAATTGTATTTCTGTATATGTACTAGCAAAAAAAAAAAAAAAAAAATCAAGCCTTGCTTTTCATTCTGAATAAATTTCATTCATTTTTAATGGTAAATGATGGGCAAAAATTCTTAATTTTAGTGCAGCCCAGTTCACCAATCTTTGTCTTGTGATTAATGCTTTTGATATTCTGTTTAAGATAGCTTTCCTTATTCAGAGATATATTGATTGCCTTTCCTGTTTAGATCTGCAATCTACCTGGATTTTTGTTTGCATATGGTGTGAGGTAGGGGGAAATTCTTATTTTTTACATATGAATATACAATTGTATATTAGACCCAGTATCATTTTTTTAAAATATTGTCATATTACCACTATTCTGTAGATCTACCTTTGTCATGAATAAAATATATATCCCTGGGGGGAAAATCCAAGTCAAATCAATTTTAAAAACAATTCCATTGACAATACCAAAAACTTGAAATACTTCTGGATGGATTTAACAAAATCATGCAAGACCTGTATACTGAAAACTACATAAAACAATGCTGAGAGAAATTAAAGAAGATCTAAATAAATGAAGAGATACATCATGCTCCTGAATTGAAGGTTCAATATTAAGATTTCTTCTCCATTTAATTTCTAGATTCAACATAGTCCCTATCAAAAATCACAGCAAGTGTTTTTATAGAAATTAACAAGATGATTCCAAGATTTGTATGGAAATGTTAAGAACCTAGAAAAGCAAAAATACTCTTAGAAATAAAAACAAAGTTGGAATACTTGCGTTAAAAAATTTCAAGGCTTACTAAAAAGCTATGTACCATAAAGCTACATGCTGGTGTGATGGGGTCATAAGGATAAACAAATCAGTGAAACATAACAGAGTCCAGAAATAGAGCCACACATATGCAGTCACTTAATTCTTTACAAAGGTGCAAGTGAAATTCAATAGGAGAAATAGTCTATTCAACAAATAATGCTAATGCAACTAAATGTCTAAATGTATTATGTAAACCTTGACCCTATGTCACATGATTCACAAAAATTAAGCTAAAATGGATTTTAGATCTAAAATGTATAAAGCTTCTAGCAAAAACATATATTTGCAGTAAGCAAAATTTCTTGGATAAGAAAAAAATAAAAACATTAATCATGAAGAAAAAATGGTAAGCTGGATTTTATCAGAATGTTTTAAATTATGTTCTCCAAAATTATATTAAGAAAATGAAAGGGCAAGCCACAGAATAGGGGGAAATATTTGCAATACCTGTACCTTACAATGGTAATAAGAAGACAAGCAACCCAATTAGAAGTGGGCAAAAGGTCTGAACAGGCACATCATAAAAGCAAATATGCAAGAGGTGCCTGGGTAGCTCAGCCAGTTAAACATCTGATTCTTGGTTTCAGCTCAGGTCATGATCTCATGATTCAGTTCATGGGATGGAGCCCTATGACAGGCTCTGCGCTGACAGGATTCTCTCTGCCACTCCCCTATTCACTCCACTCTCTCTCTCTCTCTTTCTCAAAATAAATAAATAAAACCTTAAAAAAAAGAAGATATGCAAGTTACCAGCCATCCTCAACATCATTAGTAGTCAGGGAAATGAAAATTAAAAGTACAGTGAGATACCACTTAATATCCACCAGACAAGTGTCTAAAATTTTAAAAACTTATAAGAGCCAAGTGTGCCAAAGATGCACAACTAGAACCCTCATACATTGCTGATGGTAACACAAGACAGTACAATTACTTCAAAAAACTATTTAGCAGTTTCTTATAAAGTTAAATATACATTCACCAAAATGATCCAGAAATTCTACTCCAAATACTTATCCAAGAGAAACAAAGACATACATCTACGAATGTCTTGTATCAAAGATGTATATTTACAAATGACTTGTATCAAAGATTTATATCTACAAATGACTTGTATCAAATGTTTCTAGTGGTTGTATTCATAATAGCCAAAACTAGAAACAATCCAAATGTCCATCAACAAGTAAAAGGATAAACAAATTGCTGTATATTTACACAATGGAATGCTATCCAGGATCAACAAAGAACAAACTACTGATAAACACAGAAACGTGAGTAATCTTACAAGACATTCCACTGATCAAAGGAAGAAAGAAACAAGGGTACATATATATGATGTGATTTATATCAAGTTCAAGAATAGACTAATGTATAGTGCTAGAAATCATAATAAAATTACCTCAAGGTGGGGTGCCTGGTGGCTCAGTTGATTAAGCATCTGCTTCTGCTCAGGTCATGATCTCATGGTTCGTGAGTTTGAGCCCTGCATCCAGCCCTGAGTTGAGCCCCACATCAGGTTCTGTGCTGTCAGCTCAGAGCCAGAAGCCTGCTTTGGATTCTGATTCTGTGTCTCCCTCTCTCTCTGCCCCTTCCCCACTCATACTCTCTCTCTCTCTCTCTCTCAAAAATCAATAAACATTAAAAAAAAGTTACCTCAAGGTTAAAAAAAAAGTTTGAGCTGTACACTTAAGATTTGTGCATTTAAATAAATGTAAAATATACTTCAATTTTGTACTGTAAAATGATTTTTAAATCACTACACTGCTATAAGTCTTGATGATTTATGTGTGCCTGTTCTTCCACTAGCAAAATTATATCCACAGTTACCCCTATAATTTGTTAATTTTCACTTTCCAAAGTCCATTCAATGGTGAGATTCCCTACCTTCTCCCTCATTTGACAGAAATTAGAAGTGCCCAGACCAACAAATGTGTAAGATACAACTGCCATTTTGAATGTCAGTTACCAGTTCAGCTAAAACAAGATATGTAAAAATATTTCATTGGAGACATTTACTTGGGGAAAACTTATGTTTATATTTTTCCAAATCAGCAGAGTACTCACCTCTGATTTTTGTCTGGCTACATGATAAAGATGTTCAGTTTCAGACCATGAGAAGCATGGTATCCAACAATGATGATACAGGGTTACAGAGGGATTCGCAGAGCTATGTTCTTCAACAAATCTGCGGGCAAGTGCCTGATAGTCACTGAGCTTTACTAGGGCTTAAAGAATTATTTAAGATGCAGAAGGAAGAATATATTGTCCAAAATGTTAAAGTAAACTGATAAAATTAAAATTATAAATGTTTACTTAAATGTTTACAAAATGTGGTGTGTTAACTAGTCAAGTAAAACCCACCTCAACATATATGTAAATTATATTAGATGTGGTATGTGAATGCACTTTAATATGTTTAGTATGATGTAGGATAAATTATCCAAAATAGATTTAACTTAACAGCACACAAAAAAAAAGTCTTTTGTGCACAAAAAGAAGACTGATTGCTTCTTTCATTTCTAGAACCATAAGGGAAGTCAGTCTATTTGGTTCTGGGAACCAGGAGCCCAAGTTTTGAAGACAGACCCCTCAATGACCAATGGTTATGAACCTGACATCTGGCACTTGTTAGAAGCCCTTCACAAGATACCCTCAGACTCGTACTCTTCTGTCTTCAATGCCATCTCAAGATTCGTGAGGGCAACTGATGGTGACTTGGGTCACATTATCTGGGATAAAAGCAGCTGCCCGCCAGCTACTTCCCACAACCCAGCATCCCGGATCCTGGAAAATTCCTAAAGCCTAAGTCATTTAGATGTGTGCTAACCACATTTTTTTGTTACCTCTGACATTCAGAATGGAAAGAATATGGGCTTATGGAGTCACCCAGACCTAAGCTTTGTTCGTCATAGGAAAAGCTTGGAAGTCTCAGTCATCAATTATCGGGTTGGACACAGCCCTTGGCTGGGGGTTCTGGTCCAGATTCTGCCATTTACAGGCTCAGTGATCTCACAGAAATCTCCTCCCTAAGCCCCAGTCATCTCACCCAGAAATGCAAGGGAGAACCCCAGTTTCCAGAGCTGCTTTCATGATAATTAATAAAATCTGTGCAACGGGATTAGCACCGTGGGTGGCATGTAGCAAGTGCTTAAAACACTGTCAGAGAGACAGCAGATTAACGGTGGTCAGGTGTGTGTGGGGGGGGGTAGGGAACGGGCAGGAACAGCTTAATGGGTGCAGGGTTTCCTTCTGGGATTATGAAAATGTCCTGTAACTAGATATCAGTGATGGTTGTACAACATTATGAATGCACTAAATGCCTCTCAAAAGTACACTTTAAAATGTCTAAAGTGGCCAACCTTTGTCACATGTATTTTACCACAATAAAAAAAAAAGAAAAGAAAACTGCCAGATCCCCTTCCCCATGCCATAGGGTAAGTGAGGAGGAGGAAGAAACTAAGATCTGTATTAGGTCCCTCCTATGGAGGCAAGAACTGAGAACAAGACAAGAGCAGGCACTTGAGTATCCTGTAGTGGTGAAAGGACAGCACTCAGGGTTGGAGCTTCACAACTGTAGCTATAAGGGGCAGTTGGCGGGGGCGGGCATGGTCAGCAGCGATGGGGAGATAAATGGGCACAGCTTCTCAGACTTCAGGGAGCCGGTTTTCAGTGATCATCATCGTGCTGTGCAGAGTACAAGTCATAGATCTGAAAAGAGATAGCAAGCCTGGAAAAAGTGAATCATGGGGAAATGAAAGAAAATGTCACTCATCTAAAGAGGAAAAGAGTGACCAAGAGCCTGCACGGTGTGGTACAGAGGTCTCCGTCTCAAGGTTATTAACAGAATCATCTGGAAGTGTGTTAACATCACCGGTGCCCACCACATCACTGCACCCTACACCTCTATTCTCCCATCTCTTTTGTGATTCTGGTTCTGGAGGACTTGATGGGTCACATGGTAGAAATAGGGCCGCCCATCAGAATTTCATTGCTGCCTCCCACTGCTTCACAGCTGTATGACTCTGGATAAGTCACCTTATTTCTCTGCATCTCAATGTCCTCCTCTGTGAAACAGGAAAACCTACTCAGGAGGCTAAGAGTTCATGAAATAGGCAGGTAAAGTACATGCCGCAGAGCAGCCTCTTAATATATATTTCCTTTCCCTTTATCTAATGGTGCATATCACACTTATGAATCCATTTCCTCTTTCCATCAAGCTGTAAAGCAGAAGACACAGCAGGGGATTTTGAATAGAGAACAGGAACCATTTTCCATAGTAAATGTGGTAAAAGATGACACTTTAAGTAGGTCCTTTGTTACAAGTCAGAATTTGCCACCGATGCAGCTTCACTCATAATTGGCAAAAAAAATGGAAACAATCCAAATGTCCATCAACAGGAGACTAGATAAATCCTTTGTGGTATACATTACTTAGAAGCAATAAAAAAAAATATTGAACGGCTTATATACGTAGCAACATGGATGTCAACAGACATGTTGAGCAAAATACACACACAAAAATACACACTGTATGACTCGATTCAAGTGAAATTAATAAGCAGATGAAATTAATCAGTGGAATGGAAGGCAGAATAGTCACATTTTATAGATTTTTGACTAGGAAGGGGCACAAAAGAGCTTATAATGCTAGAACTGTTCTGTATCTTGAATTTTTGGTGGTTGCTTGAGTTTATATAAAAACTCACGGAGGTAGGCACTAAGATTAGCACTCTGTTGTATGTATGTTATATGGGGAGGCAGGGGGAAACCCGCTGCAGAAGTCTGCAAGAATGTACCTCCACACGGTCCTAAAACCCAAAATACCAAGCCTGAATTTGTGCCAGTGGTTCAAAAGTCCTTTTGACCAAAAGTATAAAGATTGAGAGAAAAAAAAAATTTTTTTTTACCTAGCCTGGGAGGAAACCAATTTTAAGTAAGTGAAACAAAAATAACAGCTAAGATCAAGATTGTGAGGAAAGTGTTTTATTGTAGTTCCCATAAGAGTGCTCTATAAAAGCATCATTGAAGTTTTAATATTCTTTACTGTCATTCACACAAAACTATTTTAGTTTAAAGTCCATTTTTATAGGAAAAGCATGATTAAGCAGGAAAGTGGGTTGTGGGCATATCTGACATTTTTGACACCTTTTACTCAAGTGGTATTAGAACAAGTGGACTGCGTGTATTCTTTGCACCTAGGTGCACCAGGTGTCTTTGCACCTCTACTGTTCGGTACTTCTGGAATTTCACTTCTTGCGTGCTTTGCTTACAATTACATTGAGCTGCTGCCAGGTCGACAGTGGTGCCACTGTGTTTTTCTTTGTAGTATTCTAGGGCTAGGGTCCACAGAGGCAAAACAGACCTAAGAATACTCAGATCCACTTAGGTAGAACTTCCATGTCCCCCATGGAACACCCTTCCTATATTTCCCATATTATATGTCCCTCCTCCCCAAAGTGCAAGCCAGAAAACTCACTTTCCCACCCTTTCTTGGAGCTGGAGTGCAGGCATGGGTGCTAGGCCCCACTAATCAGACACGAAACACAAATGACTTTAATTCTAAGCAGAGGAAAGTGGGGAAGCAGGCACCATGCAGAACGAATCCACTTTCTGGCGGAGGTGGCTGTAGAAGCTGCCAGGTTTCAGGGGCAGCAACAGTAGAGTTTTGGCAACAGAGGTGCAATCTGAGATGCCTGTGTCCAGTGGCAGGAGCAGAGGCATCTTTACTGGACCAGGAGCCACTGAATTAGCCTCTGAGCCTAATTCTCTGGTCCTGCCAATGGTTCCATGAGCTGTGCAGTGACCCATAATAAATTCCTTCCTGCTAAAAACAGGCAGGAGGGAGTTCTTTTGTTTGCACTGAGAGCCCTGAGTGAATTACCCACTGGGTTCTCTAGAGAAACAGAAGCAATAGGAGGTGATAGATTGATGATGATGCCAATGATAGATAGATAGATGATAGATAGATAGATAGATAGATATAGATGGCTTTGTCTTTAGGAATTGGTTCATACTTCATCAAGTCTGAAATCCATATGTCTGGCTGCAAACTCAAGCAGGAATTGAAGCTCTATTCTTGAAGCAGAATTTTCTCTTCTCTTGGAGAACCTCACTTTTTACTCTTAATACCTTTCAGCTAAGTAGATGAGGCCCAGCCATGTTATCAGGGTAATCTTTGCTTAAAGTCAACTGATTGTAGATGTTAACCATGGTTGCAAAATACCTTCATGGCCACACCTTGATTAGTGTCTGATTAAATGAGTACTGTAGCCCAGCCAAGCTGACACATAAAACTAACCATCATACCTACCAGATCAAGATTCCAGGAATGAACATTCATTTTTATGAGCATTAAGAGGCTTCACTCTGAAGGAGTTTCCTTGATGTATTTGACATATGTTTCTACATGCAAAAATTTCACACACAGTTGTCTGTACAGAACAAAGTCCACCTAAGGTACCTGCATTCAAGAGAAGTCTATCCCCAGAAGCCATCCCACCCTCCCAACCGCACATCCCTCCACCTGGCTCCAACTGCTGTCATCTCTCAGCTGGACCATGGCCACAGCCTCCTCCCCATTCTTCCAGCCTTTGGTCCTTCCTGCTCTACTCTCTTGCCCACCTGGCACCACAGTGCTCTTTCTAAAACACTAGACTGATTGTGTCTCCCTCAATTAAAATTCCTTTCAGAACATCATAGTGCTTCTACCATTTCAGGCCAACAGCCATTAAGGTTTGGCTGCAAGCAATAGACATGAACTCTGACCAACTTAAGTGAAAGAGGAATTCATGGAGCAGCCCCCAGGATGGAAGGAAAAGCTAAGGTCTTGAGAAGGGCAGGAACTCAGGCTTCCCTAGTGACCTTGGAAGCAAGAACTAAGGGACAATCTTTCTGAGCCCAGCTGTGGGGAATGAATCAGTGGGTTGTTTCAATCTCTATGTAACTCCATTCAGGGGCCAGTTTATAAGGAGAGGGTGTCTGATTGGCCAGGACTGATTCACAGACCCAAACCCTGGCCATGATAGAGCCACCAAAAGTGGAATTAAAGAGAGGGTGAAGATTCTCAGGCAAAGTAAGGTTATTAGCAAAGAGGGGAAATAAATACCAGGTAAGCAAAGACAAGACAGCCATTTCACGCACACTTCTAGCAGCCGAAAGATCCCTGATCATCAGAGCAACTGGGGGGAGCTGATTGCATTCTTTGCATTCAACAGGACCAGGAAGGAATGGCTTAAGCAGTCCCCAGCCAACTAAGGAGAAACAAGGGCTTTCTGGACTGTAAGACAGGAAGCCCAGCCCCAGGGATCCCATTTTCCCCCTTTGTTTCTGGGCCATTGTTTTTCCCAAAGAACTCTAAGCCCAAAGTGAGGAGAATGAAGGAACTTTCCTAATCTCTTACCTTTCCCCTCTGCCCTGTCCTCTCCTGGCTAGCCAAGCGGAGTGGGTGGTCTATGTGGCTGGGAAAGGGTCTCAAGTCTTAGGAGCCAAGCAAGGGAAGGCAGAGTAGTATGGGTTAGAAGGGAAAGCATACTCACCTTGCCTTTGTCTTATTTCATTATTTTCTTATCATCTGCTCTAGCCCCAGTGGAATGTGAGCTCCACACCGACAAAAGCCTTGTCTGTCTCAATCACTGCTAATAGCCCTAAGCCTGTAGCAGTGACTGATGTGTAGTAAGCACTTAGCAAAATCAATGTGACTGAAAGCATAGCATGTAGTATGTTACCCCACCTTCTGCCTCTGACCCTGAGCCAGAGAGGCAAGATCAGGCCTGGAACTGAGTTAAATCAGGAAGAAAGAGGAATTTGGATGGGGGAAGAGCCCAACTCCAGATCCAGCCAGACCTGGGTCCTGGTCTGGCTCTGGCACCTGTGAGGCATGTCACTTGACCATCCTGAGTCTCGGTTTCCTCATTTTTGAAACGAGGATTATGCCACGTACTTCATACTCTTGGGTAAGAATAAATGAGAAGTTAATGTGGGAAATTGGCACAAAGTAAGTGCTGTCCTCCCCAGATGCCCTCGTCTCTGCCCTTGTATTCTTTGTAAGGAAGGAAATTATTCTAATCAGATGGTGGGTACTGAATGCTCTGTCTCCTGGGGCTGGGGAGTTGTGGATTTCAGGAGAGCAGCCTGGAAGGGACAACGCCTGACCCACAGTGGGAAATGGAGATCGGTGGTGGAAAAGCTAGGTGATGACAGGCTCCAGGAGCCCTAGTGGAAGGTCTCAAGACCTGCCCATCAAGCTTGCAACTAGGAGAAAGGCCACACCAGTATCACCTCTGCTTCTGGAAATGGGATGAAAAGTGATACATAGCAGGCAATTTGGAAAAAGACTTTTATTAGCTTCATGAGAAACAGCTTCCATGAGTCAAGACATGGATGGCGATAGAACTCTGGTGGCTTCCAACCAATGGCCTGGAAAGAGCCCACCTGTTCTCCCTCCTTGGACCAGGGTCTAAGTTGGGGTCCTAAGAACACCCTACTTCCTTGCCCCCTCAGTGCAGGCACAGAGTTGGGAAATGCATTCTTGTTAGACCTTAGACCATATATTCTCCTGCTCTGTGGATATCTTACCGAACAGGAAAATGAATCAAATCACCATTCTAGATATTCAGATCAAGACTGATCTGGCATACCAGTCACCATTCTGGATCAGCAACCAGGAGCACAACATTCTGAATTGCCATTTGGAAACTCAACATTCTGGAGGGCCACCCAGAATTCTAGAATGCAAAATGAGAATCCCTAACTTTCTAGATGATTTCATCAGGAGCTCCACATTTCAGAATGCCTATGTTCCAATTCAACCAGAAATCTGACATTCTAGGTCATCAACCAGGAACCCGGTGTTCTGGGATGCCAAATAAGAATCGCTCCTAACATTCTGGATGGTCAATCAATAATTCAGCATTTAGAATAAACAAGACCACAATATTCCAGATAATGGGTGAGAGACACAAAGTTCTAAATGTTGACCTTCATACTCTCAATGCCAAACCAGATACCCAACATTTAAGACTTTCAACAACCCTGGCCCCAACTTTCTGGGATGACCAGCACAAAGTCCACCCCCCAAGAGTGCTGCTCTCCCCCCTCAGAGCTCTGTAGATGGCCGCTCCACACCAGGCCCATCATCCTGGCGGGGGTCGGGCACATGGAAGGAAACGTAGGGACAAGTCTTGGTGTTGAGGCAGACCAACTTCTTCAGCGTGGCTGTCTTGACCATACTGAAGCCCATCTCACCACCAAATGTGCTTGGCTTCCAATACTCTGGAGAACAGATGGGATTCCCTAGGAGGCCCTTGAGAGAAAAGGGGGCCCCAATTTCTATCATACTCTCCCCAAAGATGGAATTTGGATGGCACTTCTCCAGAAGCAGCCCCGGGAAGAACTCCAAGGCATCGATGTCTCCATACAGCTCCTCCAACTCGGCTGCCATCTCCTTCTCTCCTGCAAGGGGGGAAGCTAGAGTCAGAGTCATGGCACTATTAAGGTTAATGTGGGGAGGGAAACTTCTAGGCCCACCTTTTTCTGGAGAGAGTACGGGACTTCAGAAGAGCAACTGAACAATTGAGTACATGCCCTAACATCTGGCCTGGCTGACTGACCCTTCTCCATGGCTGCATCTAGGGAAGGAATGCTACTAAAGAAGGAATCAAGGGCCTGGATGGGCCACCGGACAGCATGTGACCTTGAACAACTCATGTCTCTTCTCTGTGCCCTAACTGCCTATTGGTGACAACAGGGAGACACTATCCATCTTGCTTCCTTCACAGGCAGGTTTCAAGGACGTATGCTAATTCAAGTCCCTTCATTCTTCTGGAGCTCAGAGATGTGATATAACCTGTCCAAGCTCACATAGAGATTTAGTTATAGTGTTCTCTTCCCCCTCTGGACTGTCACAGGAAATTAAAGAGCGACAGAGATTGTGGTTCCAGAATTATGGGAGCTCACTCCCCAGTCTATGAAGACCACATATTCACAGATAGTGGCGAAAGGAAGACAGACATTGAGCTTCCCTACCCATTTCCCTCTATAAGGCACACAGTTATGTCACACCCTGCTCAAGCCCTCCCACTGTTTATGACAACAGTTCCCAAACTCTTGGCAGTCCACAGCAGGAAAGAAAGGAAGAAGAAAGAAAGAAAGAAAGAAAGAAGAAAGAAAGAAAGAGAAAGAAAATCCTCCCACTGTTTATGACAACAGTTCCCAAACTCTTGGCAGTCCACAGCTAGAATGAAAGAAAGAAGAAAGAAAGAAAGAAAGAAAGAAAGAAAGAAAGAAAGAAAAAGAAGTGTATATATTATACACACATACATATAGATTCTTGGCACCATGCAGGCCTACTGAATCAGAATCTTGGAGAGAGATATCTGGGATTTGATATTTTTAATCAGTTTCCTAAGTGATTCTGAGGCAACTGGTCCGTAAGTAGATATTTAGGAACCACTAAAGTAAAACCCAAATTCTTTTACATAGAATCCAAGGTTCTACACAATTTGTCCCCTAACCCCACCCCTCCCCACACATAAGCACCTTGCTCCAGCCACACCCACCACTGTGCCCCTCCCCCCCCCACCCCACCCCGCAGGTTCATTCTTAATGGCTTCTGTGCCTTTGTCCCTTCTGTTCTTCTACCTAGAATGCTTTCCCCCTTGGTTTCCATCCAGAATATCCCTATTTATCTCCTTCAAAGCCAGCTGAGAAACCACTTTCTTTCCCCAAGAGGGGTCATTTGTTCCCTTCCCACCCCTCACCTCCCTGACCCTCCAGCACGGTGCTCACATACCCCTCATGACCTCCACAGTCTGTTTCCACAATGTCCCCCTCACTTCACTGCGAGTCCCTCGAGGGACCCGTGTCCAGGAAACAGCTGCTCACCTGTGAGCTCCTGAAAGGACGTGTAGGGTCTCAGGCCGAACCTCTTGCGGTATTCATTGAAGGGCTGCAGCCGCAGCTCACGGGATTCCTTGATGACATCGACAGCCACATGCAAGACATGGTGGTCCATGTTCCTACCTCCACCAATCTGCCAAGACATAAACACAGCTGTGGTCTGAGAGCCAGGCCACAGTATTCTACAGGAGATCTTCAGGTTAGGAGCTCTTCCCAAGCGCAAACAGAGCATGGCTGTGTCCAGCAGCCACCATGCTGGGGACTCAGCCCCAGGTCTGCCACTGTCGTGCTCTTTCAGGAACACCCCTGTATCTCAGCTTCCTCGTCGTTAAAGTGGCAGTGGGCCAACAGGACCTCTCCAGTGGCTTACCAGCCACACTATTCCCCAATGCTTTGCATTTAAGTGAGAATCCCAACATCCTGTTACAAAAGGTTCTGCAAGTTTTAGGTTCAGCAACTAGGATTCCATAAAAGAAATGGCAGAATGGCACCAGCCAGGAGCTCAAGTAGAAGGAAGGGCATTGTGGCTCTGGAAATGAAATCTGGAGGGGCAGAGGGGGTTCTGAGACAGCACATGAGAAACAAATGGATGGACAGATGTTAGTTTTGGGAACCGAAACTTTATGGTATTCTTCAAATCTGTTTTTACCAAAGAATAGAGATGCTTAATCATTCAGCGGGGGGGGGGGGGGGGGGGGGTCCTGCTAAGGAGCTTTTTCCTATTGGTTTTCATTCCTGTATTATAGCATCGAGATTCAACAAAATTCTAATGATTAAAAAGTGAGGCACTGTTGGGATGCCCGGGTGGCTCAGCCAGTTAAGCATCCAACTCTTGATTTCAGCTCAGGTCATGCATGATCTCACGGTTTGTGAGTTTGAGCCCCATGTTGGGCTTGTGCTGTCAGCAGCTCAGAGCCTGCTTGGGATTGTGTCCCTGTCTCTCTGCCTCTCCCCGGCTCGCATACGCTCTCACGTGCACTCTCTCTCTCTCTCAAAAATAAATATTTAAAAAATTATCCTTAAAAAAAGTGAACCATTTTTTAATGTTTATTTATTTTTAACAACACTTTAATGTTTTATTTATTTATTTATTTTATATTTTATTTATTTTCGAGTGCACCCGCATGAGTGGGGTAGGGGCAGACAGAGAGGGACAGAGGAATCAGAAGCGGGCTCTACACTGACAACTGCAAGCCCCCCAGGAGCTCATGAACCCTGAGACCATAACCTGAGCCAAAGTCAGACGCTGAACCAACTGAGCCACCCAAATGCCTCAAAAGTGAACTACTATTAACCGACCACCACTAGAAAAGGGAAACTCAGAGCCAGAAGGT
Organism: Panthera uncia; assembly: GCF_023721935.1. NCBI lineage: Eukaryota > Metazoa > Chordata > Mammalia > Carnivora > Felidae > Panthera > Panthera uncia. Next base: position 79,262,985 of record NC_064807.1, on the reverse strand, counting down.
AGGAACACAGAGTAAGTATCATGTCACTGCATTCACACCAGATAAAGCCACTCATGGAAATGCAGGTGACTAAGTTTGTTGTTTCTCCTTCCTTCTGCCCAGGAAGGAGATCAAAAGGATCAAAAGGCTCCAGAGAAAAATTCTGATTCATAATAGTTAAGGAGTATTGGTCTAAAGAAAACTCTATTGCTTGGGATGAATTGATAATGTCAATACTTAAGAAAGAGTTCTGTTTAAGTAGAACAAATATAACTGGATGGGAAGGAGGAAAATCATAATTGGGTGAAGTCATGCAACTTGGAGCAGAGCAAAGCTAGCAGAGGCCAGTGCAAATGTCGGTTCCACCATTTACAACCTGTGGGACCATTGTGGGTTGATTTGTGTCCCCCAAAGAGATATGTTGAAATCTTAATCCCCACCACCTGTGAAGGTGACCTCATTTGGAAATAGGTGTAATCAAGTGAAGATGAGGTCATACTCCCTTAGGGGGATCCTGACAACCACTGATGTCCTCAGAGAAAACAGGGACTCAGGGAGACTCCATGTTGGCATTGGCATGAGGTGTCTAAGAGGATTGTCAGTAGCCAGCAGAAACTAAGACAAAGGCATGGGACAGATTTTCCCCAGGAGCTTTCAGAGAGAGCACATAGCCCTGCCCACACCTTTTACCCTCCAGAAATGTGAAATAATAAAATAAACTCAGTTTGTGGTCCTTTGTTACGGCAGCCCTAGGAAACTCATGCAGGGACCTTAAGCAAATTACTTAAATTTCAGTTCCTTCATATGCAAAAAATGGGGAAGGCAAGAGCATTCACCTGATCCCTTGTGGTGACATTAGCAAGATAAAGTATGCAAAGCAGTTATCTCAGTGTTGGTCATATGGTAACCCCCCCACCCCCAGACGACAGCCACATGTGGCGATTATCAGGGGAAGCCTTGTTTTATCACTGCCCATGCTCTCCTGAACATCCTGAGAGTTGACACACTTATGACTTGCCTTGGGCCAAGTACAACCCCGGGGCTTTTCCCACAGCATCATGGCCGCTCTTTGAAAATGCTTTGGAAACGACACAGCCCCACACAAAGCTACTATCTCTGTTCATCTCTGTGTCCCCACAGAGAAGAGAGGCCATAAATCAGCCAGAAGCTGCCCATTGGTGGTAGCACATGCTATTCCAATCAAATTACCAGCGGTAGACCTAAATCCACAGGGTGCCACAATATCATGATAGGGCTTAGGGAGAAGGATCAGAGAGAAGCGCGGGGAGCAGGGCTAGGACAGAGGAGATAGGGGCTTCCAAGCATGGGGGAGGAGAGATTCAGGAGGGAGCTGCTTACAAATTCCAGGGAACATGCTGTATTAATTTTGCTAGGGTGGCCATAACAAAGTATCACAGCGTGGGGAGCTTAAACAACAGAAATTTATCAGTCTGCAGGCCAGAAGTCCACGGTCAAGGTGTCAGCAAGGTGGGCTTCATTCTGAGGCCTCTGTCCTTGGTTCATCCATGGTCATCTTCCCCCTAAGTCTTCCCACTGTGCATGTCTATACCCTAATCTCCTCTCCACATAAGGGCACCAGTCACAGTGAGGCCCATCCTTTGAGCTCATTTAACCTTAATGACCTCTGTAAAGGCCCTGTCTCCTAATATGGCCACATTCTGAGCACAGCAGGTTAGGACTTCAACCTATGAATGGGGGGTGGGGACAATTATGCCTGTAACGGAGGCCTGTAATTTGATAAAGACCAACTATGTGAAGACACCTTCGCATATATTACCATGCCCTGAATGTCCTCACGGTCCTCAAATTGCCATGCCCTCTGACCTCCAGGCCTTTGCCATGCTGTGCCCTCTACCAGGAGCATGATCGTCCCCTGCCATTAACACAACCCCTCTCCCTGGGAGAGCTCTAGCCATCCTTTGGATCTCTGCGCAGACATCATTTCCTCATCTACAGCTCTCCACACTGGGTCACAAGCTCCTCCCCAAGTTCTCAGAGCACTGTGGGCTCTTTGTATTGTGGCTCTTAACATGCTCTTATAATTCTGATAATGTCAGAAGAGCACCTGGCACAGTGCTTTGCACATAGTAAGTGCTCACATGATGTTAGCTGTTCTATGGCTATTGTTCCTCACTAGGGTGTCAGTGCCAAGAGGACAAGGAACCAAGAACCATGCTGACCTTGCTCACCACTCTATCCCCCAGCACCCAGAGTAATGCCTGCTATTGCTGAATGAACGAAAGACAAGAGAAGGAATAAAGGAATGGGTAAAGGAATGTCGGAGTGGCACCACCCCTATGGAACAGAAAAGCACACTGGGCTTTGGGTCTGGGTCTGTTGCACCCCAGAGCCCACCTGCCCTCCCCCACGCTCCCGAGTCTCACCCGGCCAGCTCTCTGGCGAGAGAAGGCGTCCACCAGGGCCTCGACCCCATAGTCCACCAGCATGGAGGTGTTGAACAGGAACTGCTCGTAGCTGTACTCCCGGGAGCCCACCTTGAAGGAGTCAGGCATGAGCGGGTGCCAGTGGTACAGCTGGTTGAACTCCATGGCAATGCGGTTTTGGTACTGGAACTGGACGCCGAACAGCAGCTCTGGGTCAAACTTCAGCTGCAGGAAGTAACCGCTCAACTGCTGCACATACTCCTCAATCACAATCTTGATGGTCTCCCCTGGGGGTGGGGGGTTGGGCAAAGTCAGGGGAGCACAGGGACTTGGCCACCTGGCTCGGGAGGCAGGCCAGCTCATGAATGGTGCTTGCTTCTCGCTTCTTTATTGTTGTTGGTGAATTTGGGGGGCCACTTTCACTTAGTCTTTTTGTAACAGGGTGTGAAAATGGAGTTTTTTTCTTTTGAAAGAGAGAGAAAGCATGAGTGGGGGAGGGGCAGAGGGAGAGAGAGAGAATCTTAAGCAGGTCCCACACTCGGCGTGGAGCCCAATGAGGGGCTCCATCTCACAACCATGAGATCATGACCTGAGCCGAAATCAATCGTCAGGCATTTAACTGACTGAACCGCCCAGGAGCCCCAAGAAAGGAGCTTCCTGTCTCATGTTGGACCAATGTCCCAAGACAAGAGCCAAATGCTATTCCCACATTCCAAAGGGATGTCATAGGCCCAGCTAAGCAGGACATGGAAGGAAGTGCCCGAGAATTGGTTTTGTGGCCTTATGGTGATCACCCTCCCATAAGATGTGGGAGTCGTCACAAATGATGAGAAAGTGGAGATTAACTTCATGGGGGCTCTCAGAGTGCGCCTCCAGGAGTGAGGACAGCTTCAGAGAGACCCCTCAGAGCTGCCGCAGGAGCAAAAGAGACAGGCTGAGGATTTAAGATGAATCTAGTCCCATGTACATGTCTTGCATTTTCTTACACATCAGAATTCTCATGAACAGCTTTTCCTCTGCCCCCTCAGTAACCAGCTTCAAGTCAAAGAGGCAGGGAAGAAACAAACTGAACATTCCATAACAGAATGAAAACTGGTCATCGAGATAGGAAAAAGAACTGATTACTTTAGCCAATTAGCCATGAGACAAACTGGCTTCTAGCAAATTGATCTGGAGCCATGAGATCTGCCATCGGTAAGGTCCAGAGCCTGGCATCACCGTTCCTAGCCTCCCTCTCCCCTCTCCAAGCTTGAGCTGTGTCACCTCATCTGTCTGAACCTCACCTTCCTTCTCCGTAAAATATGCATCGTGATACTATGGATGGGACCATTGGGAATAGCAGACAGAAGCAGCCCGGCCCAGGGCCCTGTGTAATTGGGAGTATGACCACATGCAGGCGGGAAGGAGGATGGCTATGTGTGGGTGTGCAGGGAAACCCCCTCCCCCAACCCAGGAAGGAGGTCCGCTTGCGATGTTGTGCAAGAAGCAGGAGCTCCCGCAGCAGCCAGACCTCTACTGAGTGGCCTTGGAGATTTCACTTAACCTCTCTGAATCTTAATTTTCACGACAAGGGTAATCATATCTGGTTAATAGCGTTGTTGGGGGAAGGTTAACCGAAGCACTGGACATACAGCTTCATTACCTTTGATCACAGCTTCGACACCAGCTTCCAGCCACAGACTTGCCCTTTCTAGACAGTCTCCAAAATGCTGGGACTTCAGCACAAGCCCCTTCTCCTTCTTTAGATTGTTGCTATCCCTGATGCCTGGCTCTTCCAGGCCCTAGTGAATCAGGCAATATAATTGGAACCAGCCATGCCCAGTGATGCCCAGAGGCAAGGGAAAGTGGTTACTGGTGACTCAGAGTGAACACTGTCTGGACAGGGGTGTCAGGGACCAAGCTCCTAGGCAGGAAACCATCTGACATTTTAGGCTGCAGACTCGCCCCTGTAAGGGACACAAAAATATCTTGTCCCTGAGTCACCCAGAAGCTACCAAACTCCAGGAAGGCGGATGCATGCAGAGCAGAAACAGGACTCCTGAAGGCAGGGCAGGCTAGAATCTGACCTGCACGCGCTGGGGATGTCACTGTGTGCTTCTGGGGCGGTACAATGGGGAGACAGATGGGGGTAGCTAATCAAATCTGCTGTAAGTCACCATAATTGACCATCACAGCCATCCATTTTCTAAAGGCCTACTATGTGCTAAGTGCTTTTCATCATCTCTACAAATCCTTACAGCTATCATTACCCCCAGTGTCCAGATTTGGAAACTGAGGCTCACATAGGGGAAGAGGACTGCTTCAGGTCTTATAGCTGGTAAGCAGAGGAGGTGGGGTCCTAATCTCAGCTCTCTCTCCCCAAACCCCCCTCCCCCCCACACACCCTGCTTTTCAGGATGGAGGACATGACCTTCCAGGACAGGGCTGGTCTGGAGTCCTCACCGATAAGGATGAGGCGGGCCGTCTGGAAGAGTTGCTCATCACCCCAGGTGGGGTGCTCAGCCTTCAGCAGGTCACACACGCGGTTGTGCTCACGCAGCCAGAGCGTGGCATAGAGCATGAGCCCGGGAAGCAGCCCAAACACCTCCTGACCCACAGCCATCTGGCTCTGGGGTGGAATGTTTCGTGGGTAGTGCATCAACACCGGCGCCTCCTCCACCGATGGCGGGTACATCTCTCCGTGCAGCACCTGCGGGATGGGGCCGCCTGGCAACCTGGGGACAGGGCAGGTGCCTGCACCTGCCAGAGCTGACACCCTCCCTTCTGACAGCTGCCCATATCACTCAGGGCAACTGCCCATCTTCTGTAACCCAGGCTGATGGTTCTAGCCGATTCTAGTTCCTAAATCTTTCTTAGAATGGGTCCCTTTCTCTCTATCCCCACTGCCACCACCTGCTTCTAACCCACCCTCATCCTCCATGCTGACACCTCTCATCAATGTCTCCCTACATTGACACTTGTTCTAGACAGTCCATTCCCAGTACCACAGCCAGAGTAATCCTTTAAAAAACAAACAAAACCCAAATCTAGTATCATGCCCTGGCTTCACACCCTTCCAAGTTCTCTCTCTGTTCTTGGCAGAAATCAGAAATCCTAAACGTGGCCCCACAGGCAACTCCACCCTCGCCTGCCATCTTTTGGGTGTCCAGGCAGCCACACTTCCCTTCCCTCACTCCTCCAAGCCACACCAGCTGCTTCTCCTCTCTAAGTCCAGGCACTGCTAGCTGGAAAGCCCTTTTCCCGTCTTGGCTTCCTGAACTCATCATCCCTGCAGCTCTTGGTGTATCTGAACTTCCCAGAGAAGCCTGCCCCGCCCTCTGAACACTCAAAGAGCTTTTTCCTAGCGGGTGATCACAAGTGTAATTGATTATATGGCAGCCTTTTCAATCATTCAATAAATATACACCGAGGGCCTACTACATGCCAAATATTGTTCTTAGCCTTAAAGATTCAGCAGTGAACTTTGGGTTTGGGTTTGGGTTTGTCTAGATTTGTGTGGTCCAATACGGTAGCCAGGAGTCACGTGTAGCTGTTGAGCACTAGGCATGTGGCTGGTGTGAATGAAGAACTGAATCTTTAACTTTATTTAATTCAGATTTACTGACACTTAAGCAATTGGAAAACCTTTAAGTATGCTCAGAACAACGTGGGCATGTGAACCTGCTTTTCAGCTGTAACTTTATGAAATCTAAGTACAGATCAGATTATCCCCAATGAAAATTTGGCATCCCAAGTGAAATGTGCGATGAATATAAAATACAGATCACATTTCAAAGATTTAACATGAAAAAAAAAAAGAATGTGAGCTATTTTATTCATAATTTCTGTATCAAAAATAATTTCTGTATCAATTACACATTGAAATGATAATATTCTGGCTATACATAGAGGGTTAAATAAAATATATTATTAAAGTCAATTTCACCTGTTTCTTTTTACCTTTTTTAATGTGGCCACCAGAGAAACTGTAATGACATGTGTTGGTCACATTTTATTTCTGGTGGACAGTGTTAGTGCAAACAGAAAGTCGTGGATCTGGCATCGTAGTGTGTGGGTGCAGCCCTGATGGGCTGTGGGTTCCTGAAGGTCAGGGCCCATTAACTATCCTGGTCACTGCTCCACTGTCTGTGCCAGGCACACCATAGTGTCCAAATGATATGGTGGAAAAATTACAAGTACATATGCAGACTGGAAATGTTCATCTTCTAGGAGATGGACACCCCAAAGTCCACCCCCCAGAACATGAGAGGCTGTGTCTGCTCCTCGTGTGCTTCCCTTGCCCGGCACCTTCCCCCAGGGTTCATTGTCTCTCCTCCTCACACACATCTCCAGCTCCTGCAGCTGGTCCTTGTAAGACGCCACTCAGGTCCCCCAGTGGCCTCTGCCAGGGAAGGCCACGGGAGGCCTTTCCCACTGCCCCATCTGCAACCACAGTGCTACCTGGTATTTGAGTTTCCCATCCTTAAAGAGCCGCAGCTGATACTGACGTTCCAGGTTGTCCCCATAAATGTGGCCGAGATCTACCTGAGGACAGAAAGAGGGTCCGGTCAGCAGACTGGGGTGCCGCCTCAGCGATGGTGACCTACATGTGCTAAGTTAGGCCCAGAGAAGTCCTGAGCCCCTCCTAGTACTCACCCCGTGTCCCAAGGCCTTGGTGAAGCCAGGACCCATCTTGCCAGAAGTTTTGAAGAATTGGTGGGTGAAGTGTTGTGCAAAGAAGGCGAACATGAGGTTGGTTCCTTGGGGGTCAGGTATGAACTTCCTCCTGAGCAGGAAGCGATGGCCCAGAATCTGGGCATCTGGCAACTGCTTCTTCCCTGGTTGGGGAGGTAGGGAAGGGCAGCAGCTGTCTGATGTCTCAATCTCCCTGCCCCACAGCCTTCTGGGCTCACTGGACCAAACTGGTCCACACAGGAAGCCCAGATCAGCCTTCCTCCTACCAGATGGCCCCTTGCACCTTTTCTACTCTAGAAGTATTTATGGGTGAAATGGCATGATATTTGGAATTTGCTCTAAAATACTTCATTAAAAATAAGGTAAGGGGGATAGATGATATAAGATTGGCAAATTATGGATATGTATTGAAACGGAGAAATGACTACATAGAGTTTATTATACTTTCTTCCCAACTTTTGTGTGTGTTTGTAACTCTGAAAAAAGTTAACCAAAAAGAAAGAAGAAAGAAACGTAAATAAAACATAAATAAAGAAAAAAAAAAAACAAAAAAGATCTTGGACTCCCTGGCCCTGGAGCAAGGTAGCCTATGTCTGAATCTGGGTACGCCATTTGCTGTGTGAACATAGATAAGTCATTTTACCTCTCTGAGCCTCGATGCCTTCATCTGTAAAATAGGGCATCTGTAAAATACCTATTTTATGCAGTAGTTTGAGGAGTACATGAGATAATGTAAGCATGACTGAGAACCGGTAAGATGGGATCTTGTAAATCAAGGATCAGTGAACTTCAAACTTTTTCTGTAAGAAGCCAGATAGTCGATCTTTCTTTCAGGTTTTGCCTGAAAAAGCTCTGTCGCCATCCACTCTGCTTTGCTGTTGTAGTGGGGAAAACAGTCACAGATGGTACCTAAGCAAATCAGTGTGACTAAGTTCTAACAAAACTTTATTCCCAAAACAGGAAGTGGACTGGATTTAGGCTGTGGGCTGGAGTTTGCCAACCTATTTTAAATATGCCAGTCTTTCTGTCTGGGGTAAAGACAACAGGTCATCTCAAAGCAGGTGTCTGTCATCATGAGAATAAGTATTAAGAGCCTTCCTTAATTATGTCAATGTCAGATGCGTTGGTACCCAATGCCCATACAGAAAGGAGTAACTGAATTTTTGTGTTTTGGTAAAGGCACCCTTTCATAGTACCTCAAGCAAGGCTCAGTGTTGAAGGCTCAAGATCAAGAGAACCTCTCTGGATTGAGATGGTCGATTGGTTTCCTCTGGCAGGCAAGGAGATCAAGCACCCCAAAGGAAACTCACCAAAAGGGAAGTTGGAAGGAGTGGTCTGCACCCTATAACCTGGACTCACCCCTTGGATTAACATTGAAAAGGGGCTGGTTCCAGCAAAGCGTTGGCAGAATCCAGAGACTCTGTAAGACCCAGCTATCTGGCAGAATAGTCATGCTTTAGACATAGGAGCTAAACATGTGAGTGCACACCATCAGAGTAGTGCCCTGAGACCCAAATTAGGACATCAATACCTATGCAAGGTGCTGAGCCCACAAAAGCCCACCACCACAGGGCTGCACAGGACCCAGCGTTCAACAGTGTCACCATGTGGACAGGGATGGAAGTGATGGCAGCAGTGGACCAATGCCTCTCATGTCCCCTCTGTATTTGAAGCAGAATTCATGGCTCTGAACTGAGTAAACCCCTGGGTTTTCAGGCAGTCAGGAGTGGAGTGGAAAGAAGGACTTAGGAGGAAGATCCCTGCCAATGCGAACAAGTGGGGTCTTGGGAAACTAAAGAAAAAACTCTGACTTTACGTGTAACCTACACTGATGAAGCATGGTAAACTATTTACATCAGTTAAGAACCAAACATGGAGTCAGCACCCAACAAATAGCACAGTATTCCTTCCTTCCTACATTTCAACTCTTAAGTCACCCCCATTTCAGCAAGATCCCACCAATTCAGTAGACAAGGTTCAAGCAAAGAGGCACCCTGGAAATACAGAAGCACTAGTCTGACTCTGCCACTGACTTCTTAGGTGACCACAGGCAAGAGTCTCCACCACCCCTTCCTATCCTCATTCCCCAGCCCTGTCCTTATCCATGGTTCTGATATGTTGTATGTCTTGCCTTTGACCACCCATCTGAGAAATGGGTCAATAATTGCTTTTTCACCTGCTTTTCCCCAAAGAGAACAGGGCATCTCCTGTGACTCCCAACCCCATCTCCATTACCTTTGGTTCCCATGGGCGTGGGGCAGTCTTGGGGCACGGAGGGCAGAATACGAGTATAATAGCTCACGTTGGAGAAGGACTCCCAGCTGATGTAGTCATGTGCTATGTTGTAGGTGGGAGGGCTGGGGATAAGGTTGGAACGCACTGCAGAGGGAGAATATGGTGATAAGGGGGTTCCCATCCCCAGTTACACCCCCCTCCCTGCCTCCTCTTGGGTTGGACTTGTTTAACCCGGCATCATAGTCTCCCAACCCACTGCCCTTATCAGATGCCAAGAATTCCAAGAGCTGGAAGGACTTCCTGCTCCCCAGAACGGGGGTGGGGGGGATGCTACCCTCCACTCACCTGTGAGTACCAGGCGCATGAGCATGTCTCGGATGAAAGTGGCATTGACAAACTCCCAGAACCAGCGCCCGTGTGTCAGCAGGAAGTGGAGGAAAGCAGGGCTGGGTCGCAGTGAATTCCGGAGCCAGGTCCATAGCTCAGCTGCAGGGACAATGGGAGCCACTCAGTTGGGACTCCTGGTAGGACCAGAAGTCGCCCAAGTGGAAGACAGGAACCGGAATGAAGCCAGGACAGAACCGGTCAGAACGTATGGGGCAGAGTAAGGATGGAACCTTGGAAGAGATGACACATGACAGAGCCAGAAGCAGATGTGAGAGGGCAGGGGACAGGGCGAGGGCATGAGGTATGCCAGGAGGGAGAGCTCTGCTTCAGCCGGGTCAGGGAGAGTGTCAAAGGTCAAAGCCAGGCAAGGAAGGAGAACTGGGCTAAGGCCAGAGACAAAGGCAGGAACTGGGGGTCTCAGGACAAGCCCAGGGGAGCAAGGGAGCCCAGGACAGGAGTGGAGTCAGGAGGCCCGGCTCACGGATGGTGCAGTTGGGGCCAGAATATCCCGTGCGGGTGCAGTCACACTGGTAGCGGTCAAGGCCGAAGCGGACACAGATCCCCTGGTGTTGGCATGGGTAGTAACAGCATGGATTCACTGTAGGGGAGAAGCAGAGATCAGAGGTGACTCGAGGATGACCTCTCAACCCCTGTCCTGTCCCCGATGGGGAAGTATGGGGCCAGACATATGGACTCAAGTCACAGGTCTGTCCTAACTCACTTGGTGGCCCTTTCTGGACTTCAGTGTTCACCTAAGGGTCCTCTCTGCTCCCAAAGTTATGGCTGGAAGCCCCAGGCCCTGCCCTGTTCAGACCCTGCTTTGGTCTCTAGCCTAGTCCACATGGGCCCCAAAGGGAAGTCCCCGCCTCTTCCCTGATGCCATCAAAATAGGGCAGGGGGAGAGTTCAAACACCAAATTGTGACCAAAGGTTAGGAAACAACTGATAAGACACAACAACCACAGGCTTCTAGAGCATTCACTTCTTGCCCAGTCAGAGCCCAGCACCAAGGGCTGGGTTTGTGAAGTTCAGGAAAGGGATAAGGATGGGGGGGTCCTCTCAGACCAGCCCACAAACTCTAGGTACCTGGACACTGGGAAGATGAGATTGTCCACCATCCCTCTATTTTTGTAGAAGTGGGGGAAGAGCAGGAATCATAATGCCCACTTGCAGATGGGGAAACTGAGGCCAGACAAGGCAAACCCCACACAGGTCACCCAGCAAGTCACACCAGACAAAACCAACCTTCATTTACACCATACCACCCCACCCAAGACTTGACATTCAAGTCCAAGGAAAGAAGTTTCCCAGAACCCTGTGGACAAAGTGTGGGTTTGAGGGGATCTCAGCCCCCATTCCTGATAGGCCCAGCCTTGGCCTATGTCAGAGCATACTCTGGGCTCAAGGATCTTGAGGATGGTCAGGCACCAAGGGACAGGGGAGATATAGTTGGAAAACCCTCCTGAGGGGGTGAGTGGAGCTCTGGCATCAGCCCTCCTGCCTCTTGGAGAAGTCCCCACCAGGAATCTCTCCTTATGTCTAACCCAGGTCTTGCTGACCACAGCCCCTTTGCTCGAACCTGCACTGCTTTAGTGATTCTTCAACAGCAGAGGTAGACTTCTCAGAGCTCATTCAGTGTTCATCACAGCTCAGCAAAGGAAACTGAGGCCCAGGGGGAGGTGGAGGCTTGGCCAAGGACACAGAACGGAGCAGGACCTCCTGCAGACCCAGGTCTCCTGGATCCTGGCAGGGGCTGCTTCGCCAGCCTCACACAGAAAACACCAGACTCCCTTCTGCAAACACACTTCCTTATCTAGGCTCAGAGCCAACGTTATAGGGAACTCCTATTCTTTGTACAACGGATTATTGGGGGCCAAGAGGGCAGCAAGAGGTGGCAGAAGGGTGTTGTGGTTAGAGGGCATGGCCCTGGGCAAGGACCAACCCCTCCACTCTTAGCCTCTTCACTTGGCAGCATGGGGCCTAGAGAATAGGGTCCTCATGGCCCTGACCCAGGAGAGGGCCCCAGCAGCAGTGCCCCCCACACCCCCCTACACACATACACTCAGGCAAGCAAAAAGAGAATCACAGGAATCATGCAAACAGTTTTGCTTAAGCCCTGGCAACTCCCCACAGCTCCACAATGGCATCTCTGTGGCCCCCGTAGGGAGTGCAGAAGGGAGGGGCCTACAGGAAGAGGGCTGGATGAAATGGCCTTATCAAGCTGATACAGGCAGACCCAGCAGGCAGGACGCAGCCTCCCTTCCCACAGCCATGTGCCCAGAAATGCCAAGAGGGTGGGGGGAGTGGGTAATCACCCCAGCGGGCTCAGGGCTCTGGAACTCTCCTCACTGATCCCTCCTGCTCAGGACACTCTACCTACCTGCTTAATACACCTGCCCAGGACCCCCTGTAGCTCCCCACTGCCCAGCCCCCAACCCTGGGCACACAGGGCCCTTTAACCCAGATGGACATCAGTCCTACTGCTAAGCAGGCATAGGAGCTAAGGCCCAGCCCTTCACTTGGCTCAGTTTCCCCACCCTAACCACTGTAGGGCTTTCAAAAGAACCTCAAGAGGGCCTTCTAGCTCATTCTGTGGCAGCCCCATCCCTTAGCCCCAAAGTCAAAACCTCTCCTTCCTTTTGCCCAGACCACTGTTCTTCCCTAACAATCCCCTCCAGGGCCATCTGACCCTCCCAAAGAGCTCATGCCTTGCCTCCTCAGGAAACCTCCCATGAACGTCCTTCACTCCACTCTGTGTTCCCACTCAACCTGCTCTTCTCCACCATGAGCCCCCAGGGGAAGGGGCAATACTTTCCCCACTTTCTCCTCCCTAACACAGGCCATGCACACACTGGGGCTCAACCCAAGTCCTGGAGAGATCCAGCCACCCAAGGGATCCAGATGTGGTGGCCAGAACTCAACAGATGTTTGAGGAGTCAATAAAATGAAGCCAGGAGAATGGCTACCCCGAGCTTGGCCAAAGATATCCCTCATCTTCCCAGCCCTGGCTGCTGGCTCAGAAGGCTAGCCTGGAGGCTTCCTGCTTCCTGCCCTAGAGTTCTGCCCCAGCTCCTGCCCGCACCCCTCTCCTGCCAAGAGAGGCTATGTCCACGCAGAGGCTCCTCCCTCCCAGACCCACCATCCAACCTTCCCTCCCTCCTCCTCCACGATCTTTCCATAAACACCAGCTGCCCCTGGAAGGAAAAGTTCTCCCCAGTGAGGAAAACAGCTGCCTCTGGGGCCCCAGGGTGTCCGGGTGAGCAGAGCGGAGTCTGAGTGTCTCCTCCCCGGGATGTGCCTGACCACGCTGGACTGTCATAGTCGCCGGGAAATCCGGGGCTCTAGCGACCGACCACTCCACAGCCTTGCGTGCCCCCATTCTTTCTATCTGCCTGGCACTCCCAGGAGGGTGGGGAGACGCCCTGCAGGGCACAGAGGAAGAATTCCAGGCTCAGCATCAGGAGACTGGCCCAAGCCCCACTGCTTTGAAGTTCCAGAGCTAAGACTTGGATTCCCTCTCTTTCCCTCCCTTTCTGTCCCTGGAGGTTTCCAGGCCTGGATCTGGGAAAAGGATGGGGTAGGAGAGGCACTTAGATCCACAAGTTGGGAATGACCTCAGAGGGATCACCATCCCCTGCCACAAGAACTCTGGGAACTACTCACAAAGAAAGGCCTCCCTTCAGTCTAACTGAAGTCTGGCATGCTTTCATGCCGGCCCAGTTCTGTGCTCAGTGGAGGACACCCTGCATAATAAGCCATCCAGAAAGAGAACTGGAGAGGTGCAGGCACCGAATCTACCAAGTTCCCAGCACAGGGCCAAGTGCCAGGTAGGTGCTGGGGGAAATGTATCAAGAGAGCGGGACAGCGGCTGCTCTTTACTGGTCGTGTGTCTTTGGGCAAGTCCCTTCCACTCTCTGGGCCTCATTTTTCCTGTGTCTCCCAGAAGGGGGGCGGGGCAGGCGGGCTCTGAGGAGGCCTCCTTTGCAGCCTCCCCTTCTTCATTATTTGCATCAGTATGAATCCCCTGGCCCAGAGCAGAGAACCTTGCAACTTGCTCTCACTGAATCTTCAAGCCACCCCGGAGGTGGGGTCGATCAGTATGCTCATACCGCACACATTCCCACAAATGAGAAGTATCCAGAACTGCTCGGCTCCAGAACTTTCTGAGGATTAAGGCAAGGAAATGTCCCCCAGCCCAGGAGTCAGAGCCCCGGGCACAATGAAGAAACACCAAGTCCTCCAGGATGCACAGACACCAGGCAGCAAGAGGGACCCTTAATGGGACTGAACTGAAATCTCTTAAGAATAATATTTAGAGAAGCTCCAGGAGCTTGGCAACCAAAGAGGAAAAAAAAGGCCCTGACTAGCCAGACCTGGGCCCCAGCCCCTACACTCAGCCAGGCCAACAGTCAGGGGCCAGGCACCCCCACACCAGGCCCCAACAGCTGGGCCCACAGCTGGAAGAGCCAACTGGAGAGGAAGCCCCCTCATGGCCCACAGACTCGGCTGGCGCTGCAGATAGGAGACGGCAGGCAGCAGGGAGGCCTTGGCACAGGCCGGGTTCCCCTCCCCATGGGCCAGGGCTAACTGGCCTCAGGCCCCTCTGCCTAGCACAGATTGCCAGGTCATGCCATGTCCCTAGCCAAGGAGAAGGCACCGAGTCAAGTCCAGGGGCTAGAGGGGATAAGTTTGAGCATTAAGACTCCCGTGGCACGGCCTTGCCCTCCAAGCCTATCTCCTCCCCCACACGGAGAAGCCAAAGCAACAATGTCCCCTGTCACCTGCCCTCAGCTGAGTCTGCAGCCCTCCTCTGCTGGGGGTCGGCCTTTGCTGTACCTCTGAGGGCAAAGCATAGGCTCTGGCTTCCAGGAGCAGATGCCCAGACATCGTGGACCTCAGTTCACTCACAGACTGGAAGTACAAAATACTGCTGCACCCAGCTTGTCATCCCTCTGTCCTTGACCCTTGCAGCAGCCTCTTAAAGGTTTCCTGGCCTCCAGTCTCAACCCCAAGTCACCTATCCAACCCAATTACCCTCAGGCCCGAGTCCTGGCACCTCACCCACATTGCCAGCCAGCACCTGCCTCTTGTCCTACGGCTCCCTATGCTCCTGCCTGCCTCCCGAGGTCCAGACCTTTAGACTCCATCTCTGCCATTGCTTCTATCAGAAAGACCTTACAGGGTCTCACAGTAAAGCCTCAGAGCACTTACCAGCACTCACCACCCCCTTCAGGGTCCAGGTCAAACGTCACCACCTCCAGGATGTCTCCCTCGGTTCCTCACACTTGAGAGGGAACTTCTCCCCACCCTGAGCCTCACACACCCCTGTGAGGCCCTCACCCATGGCCCTGACCCCTTTGGATGACTCTGTTGGCGTTTCTGTCCCGTATGAGATGGTGGGCCCCTCCCGGCCCCGTGCCTCCAGCTCCAGCCAAAAACTAGCTTAAGGCGAGCCCTTGGGAATGTTTGTGGAGTGAAAAGAATAATTCCATTTAAACACTTCTGATATAAAGATAAGTAGAAAAGACAAAAACAAAACGGCACAGACCATGGTTCACTGGGTGTTAGTGAACACACAGGAAGACGGGCAGACCAGCCCTTCGTATCCCCATCCCCTTGGATGGGGCCTCAGAGGAAGTGCTGTGCTGATCCACGGGCTGAGGAGTCGGGTCACTGGGGCAGCCTGGTCGGCCCTGGCTCTGCTGCTGGGGTCTCAGACAGATGGGCTCTCCCCTCTGGGCCACAGAGCTCCCTTCTGTAAAATGGGTCTGACACATCTCCCTGGCAGGGCTGTTGTGAGCACCAAGAAATGGAAGCCCATAGCTGGGCCTTGGAAACTGTAAAGTACTGGCCACATGAGTCTTCTTCTTCCCACTAACTGGGCCTTTGCTCATACCCAGTCTCTGGAGCACCCCCCATCCTCTTCCTAGGTTCCCCAAATGCCACCCACTCAAACCCTCTCTCTCTCTAGGAAACCTGGTCTGATTCGCAGTCCACATAGACATCTTTCTTCTCTCCTCTGAGCACCAAATCGCCAGAGCATCGCAACAGAGAGCTCAGCCCCTTTCCCCACCCGCATCCTCTCTTGCCCCCATTTTACAGATGGGAAATGGAGACCCAGAGAGGGATGGATCATACAGCTAGATGGTGAAGGAAGCTATGTCCAGGCCTTGCACACACGCACATGCGCGCGCGCGCGCGCGCGCGCGCACACACACACACACACACGAGCAGTAAGCTGGGGGAGAGAGGCTGGCTAAGGGTGGAGCTGAATTCCTCCACTTGGAACCTGATACACTCATGGGGAGGGGGGTGCAGGAGTGGTGGAATTTTACAGGATCTGACTTTCCCCATCATCTTCTGGGTGATGAAACCAAGGAGGGCAGTGGTGGGGGGTTGGGGGAGGAGGGGGACTGTCTGTGGAGAGTTTGCAAAGTGCCTAGGGCAAGACAGATTCAAGTTCAAACCCTTAGACCACCATGTGCTGAGCGAGCTAGAGAGAATTACGGCACCTACCTGCGCCTAACTCACCTACCCATTGGGTGAGGAAGTAAACCTCGGGGAGGCAACCCAGCTCTGTACATAAATGTGTTTCCACCGCCCCCCACCCCGGTCTTCCCAGAACAGCTGCTGTACCCGGACCCTCACCAAGGGAGACCTTCTATCCCTGGGCTGAGAATCCCCATGGGTTCCCAGAAAGTTAGAGGCTGGACAGGTGCCTGCTGCTTCCTCAGAAAGAGACCCCCAGCCTCACCCCCGGCAGGAAACAACGGGGTTGTTGGAGAAAAAGGCAGCCTGGACAGCTGGGGGCCCAGAACAGGTGAGGGGGCTGGAGAGGGGCTGTCCGTTCTCCCAAAGCCGCCATGAGATCCCAGTCTGTCCTCTCCACCCCCCTCCCCCGCAAAGAAAACCCCTGTAGAGCCCTATCCAAGGCCACACACCCCCGGGGGTCTCCAGAGAACCCCTCCCCCGCCGACTCAGGGCCCTCCCCCATTCCAGGCACCGAGAGCAGAAAGGGGAAGCTGGGCTTGCCCGAAGGGAGAGCAGGGGGAGGGGCCAGGCCGGGGCTCAGGACTGGAGGCTCCCCGGGGTCAGGGAGGGGGCCGCCTACCCGGCGCGGGGGCCCGGGAATCCGCGGGCAGGACCTGGGGCGGCTGCAGCAGCAGCAGCAGCAGGAGCAGCGGGAACCGGAGCAAACGACTCCTCCCTGCAGAGTGAGAGACATTACGGCTGAGTCTGGCATTCAAGGCTCCGCCAAGGCAAAGGCGGATTCCTGGGGACACTGGGGTCGGACTCACGGCTCATAGTTCGGCAGCGCGGCTGGTGCTTGCGGGATGTAGACGGCCAGCTCCTGGGGTGCGTCTCTGCCCCGAGCTCTGGCCAGCCCGGCCCGCCCCCTCCCCACCCATTCCCTGGCTCCACCTCTCCAGCCAGCTGTCACCTCAGCAGCGCCGCCGCCCACTTACTTCCTCTGCTCCCGCCCTAGCCAAAACATTTTATTAATTATTCTGATTGCAACCAAAGCAGTTTTTCACCTGAGACCCGTGAGGCGTGTGAGCCTTTGAAGCCCGGTGGCACCAGAACGGTATCCGTTTGGCAGATAGGAAACTGAGGTCCAGAGATTATGTGCAATGCTGAGGTCACCCGAGGCTTCAGGGCAGAGCTGGGAGAATGCCAGGCCAGAGGCGCTGGCCTGAACCACACACCTTGACCCCCAGAGAGGAAAGGGGGCTCCAAGGAGCAGTCCAGGCTGGGCTGCACATGGTTTCCTGGATGGGCAACCCACTACCCTCAGACCCAACAAGGAGCACAGGAAGGCTCTGCCCTCTGAGGCCCCGGGTCGGCCTGAACCTCTGCTGCCAGAAATGAAAACCACAGGCTCCAAGTCCAGGAGACCTGAGCTCAAATCCAGACTCTACAGCTTACTAGCTGTGTCACTTTGGACCTGGTATTTACCTTTTCTGGTCGTCAGTATTCCCATCTATGAAATGGGGATAATCATAAGAACCCTCCAGGAGGACTGATGTAAGATGCCTTGAGAGGCACACAAATCTGTTGATGCAAGCCTCGGGTATCAGGAGGCATGGTTTTCAGAGATCTCCCAGCTCCAATTTCGTGGCTGGCCAGAGCTGACACTCTAGCCAGACTCACATCTACCTGCCGACTTTCCGGAACACCAAGATCCAGCTCCTCGATTTTATAGCTGGGGCGACAGATCCTAGCAGGGGGAAGGGACGGGCACTAGGTCACACAGAGTCTCCTGGTCCCCGCACCCAAAGATTTTCTCCCTTGGTTTCCCCAGCACGCTGAGCCATCCCGTGGGCTCCACAGCAGGGAAGCTGAAGGAGGTGCCCAGGCATCCTCAAGGTGCAGGGTGGGAACCATGCCAGGTGGGGGAGGGGAGACCTGCTGGGAAGCCCCTCCTATGTCCCCACCCGAGCTGTTCCCATGCTCCACTGGGACAAAAGCCAGCTGCTCCAGGGAGACAGAGCAAGCCAGGGCAGACTCGAGGAGGGAGTGGGGCAGATAGAGGGCCCTGGGGTGCTGGGACAGGCTGCAGCTCACCCCCCCCCACATGCATCTCCATCCTCGACCCCAGATCCAGGGCCCCCTGGTGACTACCCAGACAGGGGCGAGGAGCCATAAGTCATGGATAATCAGTAAAAGGAATGGGCTCAGCATAGAGATCCGGGGGTCCAGGTACCCAAAGAAAAGGGGACTTTCTGGCGATGAAGAAAGCAGAGAAGAGCTTGAATGAGGCCCATTTCTACCAGCAGGGTCCACCCTCCCTTGAGGCTGTGGGCCCAGAAAGTTGCTGCCTGGACCTTCTGCTGACTCCTTACTCTGAAGCCACCCACCGCGCTCCAAGGGATGAACACTTGGGTGGCCTTGGCCTTGGGAGAAAGAGCCTCAGGCTAGGAGTCAGGAGAACTGAGTTCAAGTCTCAGTTCTCCCGGGGACTGACTGAGACAAATCTCTGCACCTCTCTGGGCAGCCGGTTCCCCATCTGAACAATATAAAGGTCAAATCAGATGGTCTCTGAGAACAGGTCTGGCATGGAGTGACTGGGCCCTCACTGTGGCCAGACTCTGTGACCGGGGCTGGAGGTACAAGATGGATGCAATGAAGGAGATGACAGAGGTGAGATTGTAGACAGTCTTCTGGGGACAGGATCACACTGAGATGGCCAGTTGGAGGAGGGGCAGGTGAGAGCAATGGTGTCAGAAGTGCCAGGGTGTGCTGACCGGTTGGCACTGGGGCTTGAAGGAAAGACAGGTGCCGAGGAGGGCACCTAGGTTTCTGGCTTGATGCTGGCAAGAATACCCAGGGAAGGAATCAGGGAGGGGGGCAAGCTGGGGGAGATGGCACTTGAATTTGGACTCGTCGTGTTTAGTCCATTTCGGCAGCAAGTTCCAGCCCACAGCTGGATATACAGGGGAGAGGTCCGGGCTAGCCCTGGCGCCAGCCCTGAGAAAGGCCACCGCACAGTGTCACCTTTCCCTGTGCCTCTACTCCAAAGCCTGTGACCTCCCCTTCTAGGGAGTTTTCCTAGTCCTCGGGAGAGTGAGTTTCCACTCCTTGGGCAAAGCCCAACTCCAATGTCCCCTGGCATACCTCCTCCTCTTTCTGTCCTTTGAGGACATTCCTGTGCCTTGTCTGCTTACTGCGGACTTCCCAGCACACTGGACCGTGTTGTGTCAGAAGACTGTGGTCACTGTCATATCCCCAGGGCCGAGCACGAGATCTGGCGTATAAAAGATGCCTGCAAATGTTGTTTCATTGCATAAAGTAGGAGTGATTGAATGAATGAGAAAATATGGACCTTCTACAAGTGAGTGCGGGTCCAAGGCCGGCTTCATCAGGTGACTGCCAACCCATCTATCTGCTGTGACGACCACCAGAAGAGTAAGTGCCCTACCTCAGTTTCCCTGTCTTCCCCAGCTGGGCCCATTGGCCAGCAACTGCAACACTTACAAGTCCACCCCGGGCCCTGAGCCCCTCCTGGCTGCAGCAGCAAGGACTCCACTCTACCCTGTACCCCACCGGCAACCTGCGGCAGTGTTTCTCCCTCTCTGCACACACACCCCTACCTCTGGCTCCTGGCAACCCTACCAGAGACCCACACCAGGGCCTAGATTTTAATGCCCCTGGAGAGGTCTCATCCCTGTTAGGTTCCACCCACTATTTGGAAATCCAGAGTTGACTCTTACCTGAATCACACAGGGACCGGGCCGCACCCAGCCCCACCTCTGGAGGCAGCTTTGCAGACAGGCAGGAAAGCTCTGGAATCAACCCAGCATCTCCTTAAATCCCATCTCCCCCACCCTCACCCAAACTCCTCATCAGCTCTAAACTCAACCTTGGGCAACCAACTGCCCCTCTTGGGCCTCAGCTTCCCCATCTGTAAAATGGGGTTAATAATTCTACTCTTGCAAGAGTTACCGTGAGACAAAAGAAGATGGTCTGTGTGAGCTTGTCCAGCCTCCAGGAGGAGCTCAATGTAAATCCTTTGCTTGCTTTCCCTGCTGTTCCTTACCTGAGCGGGAGGGTTTCCTGCAAACTTCTCTTCCTCTTTGGAACCCACGTTACCAGTGCCAGGCCAGCGTTGGGCGTTGGCGATAATAATAAAAATCGCTGCTATTTCTTGAGTACCTACTACGTGGCAGGCAGAGTGCTATGTGTTTTGCAGGCACTATCACATGTGATTTTCTCAGCAGTCTTATCACCTCCGTTTTACAGAGAAAAGAAAGTGGGGCCTGGAGAGCTGAAATGACTTACACAAGGTTGTACAACTAGTAAAGGTTAGATTTCAAGGTCCAGTGCCTTTGTTCTGGATACCAGGTACTGCCCACCTAAGGCCCAGCACAGCCAGCCGGTGTTTGGAGTTCATGAAGAGAAAGTGCAAATGCACGATGGGTGGTGGTGGGCTGTTTACACCCCTTTCCCACTGCAATCCTCACAACAGCTCCATTATGAAAAGAGGAAACTGAGACTCAAAGAATTCCCTAGATCTTGGGGCACCTGGGTGGCTCAGTCGCTTGGGTGTCGGACTTCGGCTCAGGTCATGATCTCACCGTTCCCGAGTTCGAGCTCCGCGTCGGGCTCTGTGGTGACAGCTCAGAGCCTGGAGCCTGCTTGGGATTCTGTGTCTCCTTCTCACTCTCTGCCCCTCCCCTGCTCATGCGCTCTCTCTCTCTCTCTCTCTCTCTCTCTCAAAAATAATAAAATAAACATTAAAATTTTTTAAAAAAAGAATTCCCTAGATCTTGCAGTAAAGGGGGGGGAGGGGTTACAACCCCCGCAGGAACACCTGCTGTGTAGCAGACATTATGCCGAGGGTTCAGGTGCACCACCGATTCTATAACTCAGAACAGCTCCATGAGACAGGTTTTCTCCATTTTTGTAGACAGTAAAAATGACTTGCTAAAGGCCACAGGCTAGTAGGTGGTAGAGCTGGGCTTGGAGCTCTGGCCTCTTTGATGTTGACGTCTGCAAGCCTAACTGTCTGCTCCATCCCTGGCTCTCTTGGATCCTGAACCCTGAATCTTTAAAACAAACACGCAGATCCTGGCGGAGGCAGGCCAAGAAGACAGATAAACAAGCAGGAGATTGGCGGTGAGTGGAGAGTCTCCAAGCTCATCTGGGGAGTTTCCACTGCAGGGTCCCCTGTCCTACAGACCTCAGCATTAGGCAGCTGACGCCATCGGATCAGCACAGGATGGCCCGGTGGTCACACCACGGCCATCCTCCCCAGCCCGCCCCACCAACAACGTAATCTGCACAGCATCAGACATCAGCTCCTGACATCTGGGGGCCCAGCCGCCTGGGGAGGAAGAGCAGGAGGAACCAAGCTGGGGAAAGAACCATCGTCTTGCAAAGAGACAGCAGCTACTCTGGAGGTTGCTGGGGCTGTAAAGTGTCGGTTTCTGCATACCTCTCCCCCTCCACCGGTTGAAGGAAAAGGAGCTGTTTTCATAGTCCTCCTTTGGTATGTGAAACACCCTCCTAACTCTGCCTGAAAAACTCAATAGCTCCCACGGCCCCAGACCTTAGCCTGGCCTTCAGATTTATCATTCACCAGGCAGCAGCTGCCCTAGAAAGATCTCCATTTCCAACACCCAGTCCTTCCTGCCTAATCAAAAACTCAGTTTCCCTGATAGGGAAACCCAGAAGATCTGGTTTCTAGTGACACAACCTCCTGGACTCACCATGTGACCTTGGACTCGCTCACCTTCTTGGACCTCAGTTTCCCGACTTGTTAAATAAGCCTGCTGAATTACATGTGCTGAAGAGCGGGGGAGGGAGGGCGCGGAGGGGGCAGAGCTTTTGAAGTCAGTCAGACCTGGATTCGGAGCCCAGCTATGATACTCTTGCCGTATGCCTGGGGGCCTGTCGTATCTCGGCTCTGAGACTGCTTCCTCATCTGAAAATAAGAACAATAATAATATGTATTTCCGGGGACCCCTGTGAGGATGGGACGACTTAGCAAAATTCCTGGCACTCAGGAGGCACTCAGAAAATGATCATTATTGGTGGAGTTATTGTAATTAATAATTATGTAACCAATCCAGGTCTGTCGGCGTGGCCCCAGAGGTGAAAGCACTTGCTCTAGACGCCAAAAAGAATTTAAGAGAGAATGGCGGCAGTCAAGTGCCAGCCTCGTGCCCCTGGAGGGCGTCTGGCCACAATATGACAAACATGGAAGCTGGAGGGGAAAAGGAGGGGATTCTTCTCAACAACCAGCAGTCCAGAGGTGAGACGCCAGGCCTCGGTGGCCGCTCTGTAACACCAGCAGGCTCCAGGCTCTCCCCATCTTTCAGCTCTGCTGTGTCATCCCAGAATGGGTTGTGTCCTCAGGCCTCCTTCCAGGCAGGAAGAGGGTAGAAAGGGGAAAGGCAGCCCCAGCCGAGTTCCACTAATCTTTCCCCAGAACTGTGTCACAAGACCTCGCTTGGCTGAGAAGGAGAATGGGAAATTGAGTTTTTGATTAGGCAGGAAGGACTGGGTGTTGGAAATGGAGATCGGTCCTGTCAACCTCCAATGTCTGCCAGACTCTGAAGGGTCTCTTTCCGGTGTGGGCTATGTTTTCTGACGTGTGCTTCTCTGGAGAGTCGAACAAGTACATGCTGCAGAATTCAGCAATGAACAGGCCTTTTTTGTCCCAGGCTAGGGTCTGAGAATTGCAGGTCTGCAGAAGGTCAGAGCCAGGAGCTGCCTAAGACAAGGTCCAAACCACTCACCCCCCTCAGGTGACAGTCTCAGAGACCCAGAGCAAAGCAGGGACTTGCCCCAAACAGGCCAGGTATCTCTCCTCTGTGCCCTATAGTCTCTTGTAAAATGACCAGCCTTGGAACGAGTCACATTCGTAACAGTTGTGCCCCCAACACAAGGACATCTCATCCTTTGATGAGACTGAACATTTAGTGGGCAAGAAGGCGCACTTCTAAACAAGCCTTCAGTTCTCAGGCAAGAGCCTTAAAAGTGCATTTTCCTGAGCCTTTCAGCGAGAAGTGGGCTGACTCATCACTGGCAGGGAACGCGGGCTCCTGCTTTAGCACCTCGTTAATAACTTACCGTCATGGAGCCGCACACAGTGTAAGAAAACATTTTCACTGACATCATCATCTCTTTTGAGCCACACAGCAGTCTCTTGACAAAAAAACGTTTTTAGCCCTGAATAAGTCAGGATTAGTTTCATTACAAATGCCAGATACCCAATTCCAACTGCTTTTGGCAAAAGGAAGGGAAGTGTTGGCTCCCAAGCTGAAAATTTGGGGCCAGGTATGGCTGCATACAGGTGTCAGGTTCGCTCTGTCTCTGTCTCTCTGTCTCGCTCATCCTTTTTTCCCCTCTTGTTGGCATCACTGTCTGGCAGGTGCTCCCCAAGCACTCAGGCTCCTCCAGCCAGACTCACGCTGCCCTAGTGCCCCAATCCCACATGAAAGGAGAATGCTTCTTTTTTGGACACTTCTGATTGCTCTAGCTTAGCTCATGCACCCATCCCTAAACCAAATGTTTTGACCAGGAAGATGGAACATCCCGATTCTCAGTCCTAGAGTCCCAGACCATGTACCCATGTGAACAAAGAATGGGAGAGAGATGTTCCCCCAAAGAAAACTGGATGCTGTTATCAAAAGAAGAGAGAAGGAGTGCAGGGCAAGGGGGCAAAAGGAGACGCGCTCTATTTCTCCGTTTGACCGACAAGGAAACCAGCGCTCAGAGAGGTGAGTGGCTTTTGCCTGAAGCCTCAGGGCTGGTGGGAAGGGAGGCTTTCCTGCCTTTGGCTTGAGCCTGGATGGAGAGAAAAGGAAAGAGCTACATGGATGGGTGAGCGTACTCCTACCTGTGCGATTCAGGGCCTCCCCAAGAGAGAGGGAGAAGGGTATGGAGGGATGCTGGTGTCCAAAGCTGCTGCTTCTCTGTACTTCCTGGTATTTGCTTGAGCAGGAAAGAATGCTCATGTTTGCTGAACAATTTCAAGGCATGCCAGACATTGCTGGGCACTTGACAGACATCATCTCTGCAATCATGCTTTTCAGAGGCAGAAGCTGAGGCTCAGAGAGGTGAGGCAACCTTGTCCAAATCACAAGTATTGGAATGGCGGGGCTGGGAGTCAATCCAGGTCTGGAATGAATCCAAAACCTGTGCTGTTTTCTTGAATGCTTTCTAGTGGGGCACTATTGACATTGTGTGTAGGATTGCCCCACAAAGGGCAGGAAGTTCAGCTGGCTAATATTAAGCCCAGTAATGGCAACAACCAAACATTGCCCATGCATTTCCAACTCTCTCCCCTCCAGGAGGCTATCACTGGCTCTGGAAGGGAACCACAATACCACCATGACCAAGTCTGGCTCCTTTCTGTGGACTCAGACTTTCTCTGACACAGAGAAAGCACTTAATAAATGTTTGACGAATGAATGAATGAAGGAATGAATGAGATAGTCAAATAGTCTGGAGTCAAGCAGGACTATGTGTGAATCCCAGCTCTACCACTTATTAGCTATATGGCATTGAGCAAATTACTTAACTCCTCTGTGCCTCAATTCCCTCCTCTGCAAAATGGGGAAAATATTACTACCATCCTCATACGGTTGTTGAGGATTGAATGAGTTAACGCTTATAAAGTGCTTGGCACATTGTTTGATGCTTGCTAAGCAGTATATCAGTGTTTCTTTCTCTCTTTTTTTAGTGTTTATTTTTGAGAGAGAGAGAACGAGCAGGGGAGGGGCAGAGAGAGAGGGAGACACAGAATTAGAAGCAGGCTCCAGGCTCTGACCTGTCAGCGCAGAGCCCGATGTGGGGCTCGAACTCACCAACCGCAAGATCATGACCTGAACCGAAGTTGGATGCCTAACCGACGGAGCCACCCAGGCACCCCATGTTTCTTAAATAAATGAGCCAAAAAATTAATAAGTGAATGACTATCATTTATGCGCGCGCGCGCACACACACACACACACACACACACATGCGTTCAGGAGTTTACAGTTAACAAACACTATGAGTTTGTCACCTCCTTGGACCACCTCCAGTACCCTGGAGGGAACATTATGCACATTTTACAGATGAGGAAGCCCAGGCTCATGGAGTTGAGATGACCTGGCTAAGGTCTACTGGTTGTTCAGTTGCAACTCTGAAATATCAGACTCTGGCTTCTCTGCATTTTGCATCCCATGCAAATACCCATTTTTAAGCCAGGAATAAATGAATGAGTGAATGAAGGAGCTGCAGGGATTCCAACCTCTCAGAACACCTGGAAAGGGAGAGGTTGTCCTGACCCCACAGCCATGAAGGACCTATCTCCCTTCCATCCAACCTAGGCTCTCACTGGGCTGTCCAGTGCTCTGTGGTGTGTGTGTGTGTGTGTGTGTGTGTGTGTGTGTGTGTGACTCAAGGGTTTGGGAGGGAAGAGGCCCAGCCACGCGGCCAGGACCACAGGACCACATGAAAGAACTGGGTGGTGAGTGAGGACTGGTCAGCTGCCTGCCCACAGCCAGAGAGGAGCGCCCCAGAGTCCCCAGGCCTGCTCCCCTCCCCCGCCACCTTGGGGACAGGAATGGGCTCTTTTCTCAGGGCATCTCGCAGCCAGAGCACAGGAGTGGCCTCACTGCTCTGTGATTTCTTTCAGTTCCACACCACCCATCCTACAAAAAATCACGAGATGACATCTGGGCCAACCTCTGGGTGGGCTGCTGGAGCCTCCTGGTCTCATGGAGCTCTCAGAAGGGGAGGGGGTGGGGTGAGCCTCAGAGGAACAGAAGACAGAGGGTAAGGAAGGAGCCGTGAGAATCTCCTTGCAAGGCCCACGTGCCTAGATCCTTAGGAGGATCTCAATTCCCAAATGCTAGGGTCCATAAACCAGCACCTGGCCCTGCTGCCTAGCTGAGGTCCCATGACCAGGCCCTGATTAACATTGCATCTCTGGGTGCCCTGTCCCTCAGCTTCCCTCCTCCTCACCCTCCCAATACCCCCACCCACTCTAGCTCCTCACATCCTCTCACCTCCTTTGCCTGTTGAGGCGTTTTAGATGTCCTCCTGCTCTCTTGGCATAAAGGAAAAGATGTGGACTTTAGACACACACCCACCTGGGTCTGCATCACACTGGCTCTTGACCTTGGTCAACATTGACCATGTTGCTTAAATTCCTTGGGTCACAATTTCTCCACTAGAAAAAGAGGGATTTTGTGATGATTTAAAAGGCTGATGGATGCAAACATATTTAGTATATAGTAGGTGTTCAATAAATGCTACATTTCCTTTTCCTGAAAGGCTGCCACCCAAGAGCTGGGTTAAGAGACTAACAGGGAAGGGGATGCCTGGGTGGCTCAGTCGGTTAAGCGTCCGACTCTTGGTTTCGGCTCAGGTCATGATCTCACATTTCGTGAGTTCAAGCCCCACATCGGGCTCCCTGCTATCAGCACAGAGCCCACTTTGAATCCTCTGCCTTCCTCTCTCTCTGCCTCTCTCTCCCTCTCAAAAATAAACAAAAACATTTAAAAAAAGAGAGACTAACAGGGATAACCTTCTGGCCTTTGCTCTCCCCCTTCATTCTCCTTTAAAAAAATCTTGCCAGGGTTTCACACAAAAAGAACTCCTTCTCTGCAGGAGTTAATATTCTTTGGGGTATGTACACACAATGGAATATTATTCAGCCATAAAAAAGGAAGGAACTCTCACCATTTGCAACAACAAACTTGAAGACATTATGCTACGTGAAGTAAAGTCAGGCAGAGAAAGACAAATACTGTCTGATCTCACTTACATGTAGAATCTAAAAAAACCAAACTCACAGAAACAGAAAGTAGATTGGCGGTTGCCAGAGGCTGGCAAGTGGAGGAAATGGTGATGGTCAAAGTGTACAAACTTCCAGTCATAAGATGAATAAGTTCTGAAGATCTAATGTACATTGTGGTAACTATGGCTAATCACACTGTACTGTATACTTGAAAGTTGCTAACAGAGTAGATCTTAAATGTTCTCAACACACACACACACACACACACACACACACACATGCACACACACCTGCACACATTCAATGAGATTTTGATATTCCCTTCTTCTGATGGCAGGATGCAAATCACAGCCTTAGTGAGCCTTTCTCTACACAGTAGAAGTAGAGAGAGGTAAAGGATGGAGACACACTGAGATCATTTATATGCCAAACCGCCTCCAACTCACAGATCTGCTTAGATCTCAGCCTGGCTTATCTCCCCTCACCAGGCCTCTCCTTGGCATTTCACTTCATCCTCCTTGCCTGGCAACATGATTTGGATTACACTGCATCCTCCTTACTCCAAACTACTTGGAGTCTTTTAACTTTTTTATTCAGACCAACCCAACCTAATTCAACTCAACGCAACCCACTACAATTCTCCTAAATTCAACTCAAGTCAACCCAACTCAACTTACTTCCACTTACCCCACCAAATCCATCCTATCCTGATTCGGTCAAACTCAACTCCACTCAGCACAACCCAACTCAGCTTAACTCTATCTACTAAGTTCAGTTCAAAGCAAACCATCTCAACTCTGCTCCACTCAGACCCAAACCCAACTTCCATTCAATCCAACCAAACTGAATTCTATTGACCTCACCTACCCCTACATGACATAACACAACTCCGCTCCACCCAGACCAAACCAACCATGCTTGACCCAACTAAACATGATTCCACTCAGCTAAACCCATCCCGCCCAGCTCAGTTTTTCTCCTTTTGTATCTCCTCCTTCTTTCCAACCCTTAATACCTACATTCCAACCCTCACCCCCCCCCCCCCCCCCCCCCCCCACCTACCAGATTTCCTATCAGTCCCTAACTAGTCAGACACAAAGTTAATGCCTCATTTAAAGAAAGACGGGGAGATTTTTCTTTGGATTTTCCATCTTCCTGCTCTCTTCTCCCAACCCTAACCACATCCTCCTACAGGTAATAACCTTCATTCATCTCTGATACCCTGCCATTTGTCCCTACCCTTTAATGAAGCCCTGAGACCATGTAGCATCAGACATCCTAAGCCCATGTGGGCTCTCATCTTTACACACACTACCTCCAGGGGCATGATGTCTAGAGGACATTTAAACTGGGAGGCCACAGGGTTCCAGTCCCAGAGGAAATATCACAGGCAGAAGAGTGACCACCAGACCTGGGCACAGTGTGGGCAACAACAGGATCTGGCTAGACACCCCCCTCAAGGAGCAGAAAACTCTGTCACTGGCTTTCCTGCCCATCCAATCCTTTATGGCTGCCCTGTTCCTGCCTGTACCTCTCAGTCTTGGTCTCTGCATCTGTGTATCTTTGTTTCTCACTCTCTCTGTCCCCCTGTGATCTCTCTGCCTCTGTGGGTGGCCCTATCTCTTCATCTCCGTCTCCAACACTCTCTTCCTCTTTCAGTATCTCTCTTGCTGCTAACTCCCTCTTGCTGACTCTGTCCCTCTTCATCTCTGTCTCTATTTCTGGCACAATCTGCTTCATGTTCCACGCTTTGGCTGGGAAGCTATTTCTCCTGAGCACAGATGCCTTTGTTCTCTCCACCTGCTCCCTACCAAGGCAACAGCAGGCCATCCCAGGCAGAGGCTGCTGAACCCGGAGCTAAAACTGCTTCCCTGGTCAGAAAATCGCAATCATACACATAGAACTAGGAGGGAGTTCCAGTCAATCTTCTTGTTTCATGGATGGGGAAACTGAGCCCCAGAGACTGCAAGGGTCTTGCCAAAGCTCATGTAGAGTTAGTGGGGCAAGAAAGAGACCCTATCAGCCAGAGACTCCAGACTCTGCACCCAGAGTAGGAAGGTCTGGGTACCAGACCATCTGGCCGGTAGATGGAATGACAATAAGACCAGAAGCCATCTCCACAAACAAGGGAACTATCTGCCTTGCCACACCATCTCAGAGCAGCGCCTTCCTGTCTGTCTGTCTGTCTCATAGTGACATGTATTCTCTGGGGGGAAGGAGGGTGGGGAAGAAAAGATACAAGAAGCATTCTGGGTGCCCTTTTGATGAGGGTCATTCATCACTGACCCCAAGCCTTCCTGACAATTCTGAGAGCATTAGTGGGAGGCCCTCAAAGGTCCTGGGGAAAGAAGGAAGCTGGGGTTTGGCCCTCCTACAACATAGCCTGCTGCAGTGAGGGACAGGGCTGGAGTTTTAGCCAGACTGAAGCCAGATTCCAGCCACGAGCCCTTGGCTGCAGGCTCTCTGCCCAGCCAGGCACAGCCCAAGACTGTCAGGGTCTCGATCAAGGTGAGCCTTTGGGCTGGGCCCGAAAGAATGCATTCTGCCCAGCCCCACCGTGCATCAGCCTCCTGACCAGTCCAGGCTCCAGCAGGAACCAGAGCATCCTGGGGGTCCAGGCCAGAGCCAAGCCTGAGAAAGGCCCCTTGTCCAGCCCAGAAGGGGCCTCCACTACCTCCCACTACCTCCTCCTAAGCCCGTGACTCCCTGCACATCTAACCACTCTGGGGCTGCCTCCCTCAGCAGCTCAGAGTTCTTGGACTGGCGCCAGCCAGGCTTCCTCAGAACCCTAGGAGGTCTGAAAATAGAAAAGGAGAAGAGGACACTGTGGTCGGTGTGGTGGGCAGAGTAGAACTTGGGGAGGGGGTGGGCAGGACTGGTTCCCAGGCTGTGGACAGATACTGCTATGACCAGTCCTGGCCCGACCTCCAGTGCCCTCCCACACTCTCTCCAAGCCCCCGATGCCTGTCTCTCTGTAGAAGGGGACTCCAATCCTTGGGCCCAAACCTCCACTGAACAGATCAGGAGACTGTGGCCCAGAGAGGGAAGGAGATCTGCCCAAGGACAGATAGCAGGAGAAGGAGCCAGAATCCAGGGCTCCTGGCCCTTAGACCTTCCCCAGCAGGCTCTCAGGGTGGGGTTCTTTTTGGGCCTGGAGTGTGCCCCATCTGCCCAAGAGAGCAAATTCAAGTAGTTTGCTCCCCATGTGAACCCTGGCTCCCCATGTGAAACCTGGCACTGCCCTGTTCCTCAGAACACACAGCTAGCTCCCTGCAGAGGCTTCTAGAAGGCAGGGCCCTCCTTCACTCCTCCTAGGCTTGAACTCCGCCTAGGCTGGCTTTTCCTTCCGCTTTCCTTCCCCGGCCCCTCTCTCCCCGCTGCCATCTGGGCCCTGCAGAGCTGGGGTAGGCAGGGAGGGGGACCTGCCCCTGCTTCCCGCCCCCCCTCAGCCCCGCCTGGGCCTCCCAACAGGCTGGGTCCCCATCCCCGCAGCAGATCACTGCCCCCTCCAGGCAGCCTTCATTCTTGGAAGGTCCTTGGACACGTGGCACTGAAATCTGCCTCCCTGGCATCTCTGCTGCTGCCTCCAGGACCCTCCTCTGCCCGGTGTCCCCTCAGGGCTGGGCAGGCTGCACACATTCCCTGACAACATGGCTGCAAGTGCGAGTCTCTCCGGGGTCATCTTGCCTCAGCCACCACCACTGACCATGTGACCTACGTGACTCTGCCCTACCGCATCTCCCCCTTGGGCAGATCCTCATCTGTATCGTTTCACAACAGGTATAAGAGTTTCAGGGGGTTCTGTGAGCCTTTTAGCAAGTGGCTGGACCTGAGGGTGGGTTAGGGGGCCCCCCAAACTCGCAGGTAGTGTCAGAAGTGAGGGCAGTCTCATGCACAGACTGTACTCTCCAACCTTGTCATTGGCCCCACGTGATCCCATGATCATTCAGTACCCCGAAGTAGGTACTGTTACCATCAGTCCTGGTTTACAGATTGGGAAACTGAGGCAAGTAACCTGATTGAGCATGCACGGTGGGCAAATGACAAAAGCAGGCAGTCAGGCACCGGAGTCTAAGCCTGCAACCACTGTCCCGTACTGTCCGACTAGGAGAGGCCGAAGGGTGTCCGTGAGAGGTGGGGCTGGGGTGTTTGCAGGGGAGGGTTCCCAGATGGGTTTCCCGGTGGAGAAGCTGAGTTTTGTACTGGGATGAATGGGAAGCGATTGGTGGTTTTGAGCAGGGAGTGACATGAGTGGCTGCGGGTTTCGGGAAGGTCCCTCTGGATGCAGCACAGAGAACAGGTGGGGAGACCAAATGTGGTTACTGCAGCAGACCGGGTGGGGTGGGGCAGAGGGACAATGGTGGCTGGACCCGAGCCTTGGTCTTAGGGATAGAGAGCAATGGACACGTTCCAGGTCTACCTAAAAGGCAGACTTTTGGTAATGTTTATTTATTTTTGAGAGAGAGAGAGAGAAAGTGTGCACACATGAGCAGGGGAGGGACAGAGAAAGAAGGGAACAGAGGATCTGAAGCAGGCTCCATGCTGACAGCAGAGAGCCCGAGCCAGGGCTCAAACTCACAAACAGCGAGATCATGACCTAAGTCGAAATCAGATGCTTAACCCAACTGAGCCACCCAGGTGCCCTCAAAGGCAGATTTGACAGGACTTGGAGACAGACTAGATTTAGGGAATAAGCGAGTGGGCGGAGCCAAGGGTAACACCCAGGCTTCAAGATCAGTTAGGGTGCCAAGTCGTTGAGATGGGGTGAGACAGACAAAGAACAGATACGGGGTGGGCTATACCACCATTAATGGTCCCAGAGTCCTGAAAGTCAGGGCTGCCCCACCCCAGGGCACAGGGCCCTTTGTCTAGACCAGGACGGTCCGCAAGCTTCAGAGCAGGGAAGCTGCGCCTCACCTACCTCACAGTTGCCACCAGGTGGCAGCATAGGCCTCCTTTTCCGAGAAAAGTCCCCGAAGGAGGAAGAAAAAGGAGCATCTCTGTGCTGGAGCTGCAGACAGAGGGGAGACCTGGGAAAGTGGACCAACGGCTTCACCCAGGGGCCTGTAAATATGAGTTCCTGCAGGCGCAGCATCCAAAGACCCCCAATCTAGGAGGAAGGAGTCCTGGGTTCTACATACTGCCTGTGATCCAGAGCCAGCACTGCCCCTCTCAGCTTCTCTCCTGTAAAGAGTACAGCCCTGCATGGGAGCCAGAAGCTGGCAGAGGGACTTTGAACTGCTTCTCTGGCTTTCCACCCCCCATTACTATGACTTTCAAACATATTCTTACAGGCGGCATCTTTGTTTATTTTTTTTACAAAATCCCAAGTGCCCATGTATGACATAGAGAACAGATTCATACTGATCTGCTCTAGTTGGGGTGCAGGACCCTCCCAAGCCCACACAGAGGATGCAGTCCAGACCCTCACCCTGACGTTCAAGGCCTTTCACCCCCTACCTCTCCTGTGTCTTCTCCCACCCAGACCACACCCTTCCACTCTTTCAGCCCAGGCTGGACTTGCCCTTGGGAATGCCCCTCCCCTCCCCTCTAATTCAAGCCCTCTTATCCCTCACTGTCAGGTCCCTTGTCACCTCCTCTGAGAAGGCTTCTCCAAAGCCCCCCCTGGAAAAAGTCACTCCATCCTCTACACTGCCCACACCTCAGTTGCCAAGCCCTTGCTATGGCGAGGCACTTCCAACAAGCCAAGAGCTTCCTCTTGCTCTGAAGATCTCGTGCTCTAAGTACGCTCATGCACATCTCTCCCCCTGCTCCTGACCACCTCTGGGTGGGGACCATGCCCGGTTTCCCCACCGCAGAGTATGTCCAGCCTCACCCAGCTGGGAGCGGGCAGACTAGCCTCTGGGCACCCAAGCCTTGCCAAGCTGCACCAGGCCACACTGGCAGGCAGTTCCTCTTTACTGGGGCTTTGCTTTCCCCCGATGTAATGGGGGCTGCTATTATCTAACCAGGACTTTGTATCGAGTCGGGACTAGCTACGTAATTTGCGGGGTCCACTACAAAATGAGAATGTGCAGCCCCCACCCCGTTCAAAAATTACTTAAAATTTAAAGACGATGTTACTAGATCATTAAACCAAACACAGATCGCACACCCGTGGAGCCACCCATGAAGTTTATGCACTACGCAAGCGGCCTGGGACCTAATCAGCCTGCACCCAAATGTGGGGTTCCGTCTGCCAGAAACATAGTCACCTTTTTCTTCATTCAAGGGCGCTGTCTGCTGGTCAACTTGCGTCCAGTAAGGCCGCATCTGCCCAAAAGGGGGTGCCTTTTCCTTCAGTCACACAACGGTGTAATACCAGTCAGCGGCAGCCCTGCCCAAGTTCTCTGAGATTTCACGACCCTGGCACGTGAGCTGTGCTCCCGGACTGCTTACTGAATGAGGAAAGGAGACCAGAAACTGGACACAAGACATTGGAGAACAGGGATTAGGGCAGGTTAGCACACAACTGTGGCCCATTAATGTTTGATGGACCAGTACATGAACGACCAAGCGAGCGCTTAAGACTAGACATGTAAGTAATTGCACTGTAGAATTACAGACCCAAGAGAGACTGAGAAATCATCGAATCTGGGGTTTTCAAACCATGTTCTCCAAAGCTCTAGGGATCTGCAAAGGTGTGTTGGGGACATGGAAAGACAAGGTACTCAGGGCTCAGGCCCCCTTCCTGCCTTGTGAACTTTTTCTCGGTCTCATATACTGGGCTTCCCATATAAGCTTCGGTTTAATGACGTTTGCTGGCTCAGGAAGGGCAAGGGACCTGCCCAAAGTCACATCACAGAGCCAGGGGAGAAGATCAAAGAAGTGAGCTCAGAGGTCAGTCCTGAGCTCCCAGATGAGAGCCTGAAACAATAAAATCCAGGCAGGAGAGTGAGCATCAGAAATTGGAGTTAAAAAAAAATGTTTTAAGTTTATCTATCTTGAGAGAGAGAGAGAGAGAGAGAGAGAGAGAGAGAGCGAGCGAGCCCAGGGCAGGGCCAGAGAGAGAGGGAAAGAGAGAATCCCAAGCAGGCTCCACACTGTCAGTGCAGAGCCCAATGCAGGTCTTGAACAGCGAGATCATGACCTGAGCTGAAGTCAAGAGTCAGACGCTTAACTGACTGAGCCACCCAGGTGCCCCAGAAACTGGAGTTTTATACCAGAGTGGAACCAGTGTGGAGAATCCCAGACAAACCAGAGGGTGGAGATCAGGGATGATAAATCTCAGCTCAGAGCAGAGATTCAAGGTCAAGTTATAAATTCAGAGGCTTAAGGCAGGGGTTTATTCTTGCTTTGTTCATTCAGTAGGTATTTACTGAACATTTACTATGTGCCGAGCATGGTTCCAGGCCCTGGGATACAGCAGTGGACAATACAAAGTCCCTGCCCTCACACAGTTCATTCTGAGAGGCAGGGGTCTGT
Organism: Panthera uncia; assembly: GCF_023721935.1. Taxonomy (NCBI): domain Eukaryota; kingdom Metazoa; phylum Chordata; class Mammalia; order Carnivora; family Felidae; genus Panthera; species Panthera uncia. The sequence continues at coordinate 79,228,645 of NC_064807.1, read as the reverse complement.
GTGCAGGACATAATCATTATTATAAGAAAACAGATGAAGCAACCAGCTAGAGATTAAATGATACAAAGAAAATTAAACAGAGTGGGAGGGAGAATCTGCCAGTAGGTGGGCTGGCTCATATAGGGTGGTCAGGGAGGGCCTCCCTGAGGAGGTGACATTTGAGCTGCACTCTGAATGAGAGGGGGCCCGCCAGCATCCCAGCTGGGGGTGGGGGGCGGAGCTGCCTGTCCGGAGAGCCTGCAGATCCGCGCATGGTGAAGCTGGGCGGGCTGGGCAGGAAGTCTGGCCCCCTGTAACTGTATCCCCAGGAAGGAGAAAGCCAGGAAGGTGCTTTCAGCAGTTGTATTCATCAAGGCCGGCTGCACTCACCCCGGGGCAGCACCAGAGGCTCCTCAGAGCCCCTATCCACCTTTGGCCGCCTGGGGAGGAGACAGCCAGAGAGGGAGGGCAGCCTAGAGAGGGCCCTGGATTCTCTTCCAGACAATAAATGCTTCCAGGTTCCTAGGGAGCATTCCTTGGGTCACAGCCGCATCTGATGTCAATTACCCCTGGTGTAGGGTTCCAGGGCCGGGCGGGGGCAGGGGTGGAGGGAAGGCCGTTTCTCGGTAATCAGAATCTCCTGGCCCAGTGGTGCACCCCAAGACAGGTCCCCAAAATGTCAGGATTCAGGGAGGGGGTTCTCCCTGGAAGGAGAGGTCTGGCTGTGGTGGACGGCCTCGGCTTCCTAGCCATTCGCTGTGTGACCTGGTGCAAGTCACTTAACCTCTCTGGGCTCCTATGGAAATGGTGACAATTCCACCTTTTCCTTCCCAATGAGGCAAGAGCACAGTCCAAGTCTGGAGGGCAAAGCTCAGGGCTGTGGGCTGGGCTGGGGTGGGCTGGAATGGGGTGGGGTTGCTAATCCCTTACTTTTTCCTGCCCTGATTAGATCTTAACCCTCCTGCAAATACATCCCCACCCAAAATTATGGTGCCAGAGTTGCTGGGATTAACAGATAAAACAGACCAGGGGCACCCCACCCCCATCTCCAACCTTCCCCAACTTGCTTGGGCAAGGTACTTGTACCTCTGGGCCTCAGTTAACTCATGGCACCCCCCCCCCCGCCTTCAGAGGGGATGTGAGGGTCAAATGAATAACAAGCATAAAGCTGGTTCAAAAAGATACACCCAGGAGCGGTATTCACTGGATCACTTTTATAGTGAACAACCACAAAAATGGCCATACTTCTAAGCACAGAGAGAAAGACTCTGGATTTGTAGTCTGCTTGATACGGTTTTGGTGGTTGATGACCCTGAGCACGCCTTCCCTCTTCCCTCAGTTTCCCCCATCCACACTGGTGCCTGCAAAGTTCCACCCGGAAGAGGGTCTCCTTGGGGCTCCAAGCCTGGGCAGCCCCATGTGCACAAAGGGGTGTCGGCCCAAGCTACACCGGCAAGTTTCCTTTATTAGGTAAAGTATTACCCCCTGCAACCTGGGTTTCACTAATGTACCTTTTCTTCTCGAGGGACTGCGGCACAAGGTTGGGTTTTTAGCGGGGCAAGCAAACTGAATGAGGCGGGGACGGAGGTGGGCTTCCAGCGGCTCCGTTTAATGTACCCGGAGGAAAGGCAGGCTCGGGAGGCGGCGAGCCGGGATTCGAACCCGGGCTGGCCAGCCGCAAGGGCGGGGCGCGTTCCTCTCTCTCGGGCTGAGGGCCCGGAGCGGATGCCGGGGTCAGCGGAGCGCGGGGCCGCTGGCCGGCCGGCCGTTCCGCGGGCGCTGCTCTCTCCTTTTATGTCCGTGCGGGGCCGGGAACTCCCTGCCCGGGGCTGCGGCCCGCGAACAATGCGCCGCTTCCTGCCGCCCGGCCCCGCCGCAGCCCAGCTCCCGCTCCCCGCCCTGCGGCCGCCGGGAAATGGGCCGGAGCCTGGGCCCACCGCGCCGGTACACGGGGTCGCGCCCCAGGAGACGGCAGGGGACGGGCAGAGCCACGGGCAGGGCCGGAGGTGAGCGGGCGCTGGCCCAGCGGCAGCTGGTGTGCGTCCGTCAATTACACGTGCACCACGTGCACCGAGCGCGAGCGCACAGCTACAAGCCGGCGTGTGCGTGCGCACGCAGGCCTGAGGTTGGTGGCCCTCCCCTAGGTCGCGATCGCCAGGCTGTGCTCTGCGCCTGGGTCTCAGCTCCGCCCCGCGCACGGCCCCACCGGCTCCCACCCGGCCGCACTGCAGGCGCGCAGACGTCCAGTTGTTGATTCATTCGTGGTTGGCCATCTCCAACCTGCCGCGCCCTGCGCGAGGCACTGGGGATTCAGCAGTCAACAGAACTGAAAAAAAAGCCCTTGGTCTCCTGACGCTTATGGTCTAGTGAGGGAGAAAACACCATAAATTCCCGAATCACACACTATATTTAAAAGTGATACTTTTTTAGACAAAATAAAGAAGGTACTGACTGGTATGGGAAATTAGGTCTATTTTAAATAAGGCGGTTATGACGATGAGATACCACCTCACACCTGCCAGAATGGCTAAAATTAACAACACAGGAAACAACTGCGTTGGGGAGGATGCTGAGAAAGGGCAACCGTCCTGCACTGTTGGTGGGAATGCAAACTGGTGCAGCCACTCTGGAAAACAGTATGGAGATTCCTCAGAAAGTTAAAAATAGAAGAACTACCCTAGATCTAGCAATTGCACTACTAGGTATTTACCCAAAGGATACAAAAGTACAGATTCAAAGGGGTATATGTGCCCCAATGTTTACAGCAGCATTATCAACAACAGCCAAACTGTGGAAAGAGCCCAAATGTCCATCAAACAATAAATGAATAATAAATTATGAATAAAGATGGAATGGAATATGGAATGGAATATTACTCAGCCATCAAAAAGAATGAAATCTGGCCATTTGCAATGATGTGGATGGAGCTAGAGTGTATTATGCTAAGCGAGAAAAGTCAGAGAAAGACAAACACCGTATGATTCCACTCACCTGTGGAATTTAAGAAACAAAACAGATGAACATACAGGAGGGGGAGAAGAGAGGGAGGGAAACAAGCCTTAAGAGACTCTTAACAATAGAGAACAAACTGAGGGTTGATGGAGGGAGGTGGGTGGGGATGGGCTAGAAAGGTGACAGGTATTAAGGAGGGCCCTAGTGATGATAAGCACTGGGGGTTTGTATGTAAGTGATGAACCACTGAATTCTACTCTTGAAACCAATATTGCGCTGTATGTTCACTAGTATTTAAATAAAAATTCAAATAAAGTGGTTATGGATATTTTAACTGAAGTGACATTTGAGCAAAGACACACAGGACATAAATCATAAACATATATATCTCAAAAGGATGTATATGCATTACACAAATATATGCATTACACAAACATATACACTGTTTACATCAATGTGCCTGTATACACCCCATGCATAAGCCCTTCACATACATGTGCACCTGCCAGACCACATGCAATGTGTTGTGCATGTACCGTATATATATCCACTGCATGTATATCTATATCTAGTATATGTACCACATCTATACAGACACGAATGTGCTATGCTGTGTGCACATGTGCCCATGTATGGCCAGGCCTGCACCTCGGATACCTGTCATCACCCTCATTTACATATATTTTTCAATTCACAGAGCGTCCCAATGTGAAGAGCCCTATGTAGGGTCATACATAGGGTCGTACATATGTAGGGTCATACATATCACATACAGAGGGTCATACATAGGGTCATACCCTATGTAGGGTCATACCTATCACATACCTCGAGTATATGTTTTTTCTAATTTCATAAAACACTTGTCAATATCGTGCATCATAATACATTTATTTACATGTCTTGTGTTCATTATGTGCATATACCCAAGTATATGTACCATAAATCTTGAGTAAATGTGTTCCTACACTCTACACACCCACAAACACACCTACACATGCCTCTCTCGTACAGCTATACTACGTGCACACCTCCTGCATATTCCCTTGTACCTACTTGATACATCCCATCTACATGTACCATGTGCAAATAATAACAATAACATTTACAGAGTACTTACTATGTGCCAGACATAGGCATAGGCGCTCAGATTATCTTATTCGATCCTTAAGGCAACTCTCTGCAACAGGTACTATCCGTTTAGCCTAGCAGTTAAAAGCTCACACTGCGATCAGAATGCCTGGGTTGAGTCCTGGCTTCCCCACTAACCTCTGTGAGCTTCAGTTTCCCCATCTGAAAATGGGGGGCAGGCAACAGTCGTCCTTACTTCAAGGGTTACTGTGAAAAGTCAGTAAGATAATAATTGTTGAGAAGCATATAGAGCACAATACCAGGCACATAGTAAGTGCTCAACAAATGTTACCTGTGACTACTATTATCCATCTTATAGATGAGTACAGTCAGGCTGAGAGAAGTTAAATGACTTGCCCGAGGTCACACAATCTACAAGTGGAGGAGGCAAGACTCGAGCACAGGTCTGTGTGACCACACAGTTCAGGCCTTTGACGCAATTCCACTGCTCATGCTTCCATGTTATACAAGACAGACAGGTAACACACACACACACACGCACGCACACACGCACACCATATCCATGCAGACTCCACATGCTCCTTCCTTTAATACATGCATCCACTGTGTAGATATGACTTGATTCAACATTCATATAATCAATATCTACCCACCAAGCCAGGCACCCATCTAGGTGCTGGGGGTATAGCAGTTAGCATGACAGACTTGCTCCCTGCTCTCATGGCACTTACAGACCGGCATGCACCGGTGTGAACACACACCGCATACAACCTGTGTACACGCTCACATGCCCATATCCTGTACATACAGCCCAAGTACATGACTTACTCGCACACCTCATCGCTAAACCAGCTGCATACAATCCACGCAGACATGTCTTACATCATCTACAGACACTCAGTGTATCCGTACCACGTGTACCTATGTATGTGTCATTCACATACGGCCGCTGTACACACTTTCCTTAACCCGTGTTACACATAACTAGACTGTGTCACTCAGGTACCTGTTTCCCTTTCTGCCCCACGTGTGCAGCTTGGGAGGCCCAGGTCAACCCCTCTGGGCCAGTCTGGGGGTGGGTGGAGGTCAGAAAGACAAGGCCTGGACCCCCATAGCAGGGGAGAGAAGGTGGCCCGTGGCTTCACGGCTGGCGGCCAGGAAATTATAGTCGACACCAAACCAAAGCGGCCCCTTCGCGGACCAGGTAATCAGGCCTCTCCCGGATTCAGCCTGACAGCTTAAATGTTCTAATTCCGCTGCCAGAGGCCCAGCTCCCAAACTCCGGCCATGGCCCAAGCCTCGGCCCTCCATCGTAATTGGACCCACGTTTTCATTACTTTGAGATTAGACAGGTCCCCTCCGGCCTGGACGTCCGCAGCTGCACGGGAACCATCCCCCCGCACGAATGCATTTACCTGATTATGGAGTTTATTTTATAGCAATTGCTCCGGAGTGCTGGAGGCCTCCTTCCCTCCACCCTCTGTTCCCCAGACTCCAGAGGCTTCTACCAACTCAGGACAAGTAGTTTCTGCCTAATAGACTGAAGCCACCTCCCCCAGGCCCTGCTATCCCAATCCCAGAAGTCCCCCTACTGGCTCCCTGCCTGGACTAGGTCCCTTTTCAAAAACTCACTTAAGGAATTTGAAGAAAGAGGGAGGGGAGGGCAGTCTAAGGATCTTTTCCTGGGGTGCAAATGGGAGAGTGATCTTCCTTGTTTCATTTATTCATTCAACAAACGTGTTCAATCCCTGCGCTAATGGCAAAGCCATTGACGGGTGAGGATGTTCATTCATTCCAATAATGACAGTATGCCAGAAAAGAATGTGCATGTGGCCACGGCTTTCTCAGACATCACAGTCTAGAGGGGAAGCCCAGCAGTTTTCCTAGTGCTTGGTTTATGCTCAGAAGAGGGCTGGAGACCTACAGGAGGAAACGGGAGTTAAGAAAGGGGGTTGGACTGGGGCGAGGAGCATGAGACTCTTGACCTTGGGGTCATGAGTTCGAGCCCCATGTTGGGTGTAGAGATTTACTAAAAGATAAATAAATAAAACTTAAATAAAAGTTTAGGGGGAGCTGGCTGGCTCAGTCAAAAGAGCATGAGACTCTCGATCTGAGGGTCACGGGTTCATGCCCCACGTTGGGTGTAGAGATTACTTAAACAAATAAACTTTAAAAAAAAGGAGGGAGGTAGTTAGGGATGGAGGCATTTCAAGCAGAAAGACAGCGAGTGCAAGAGCCTGCAGAGAAAGCACCTGGCGTGTCTCAGAAACTGGAAAAAGACAATGAAGTTTAAGTTTCAGGTGTGCAGGGCAGAGGTAAGACCGAGGATGCAGGTCACCGGGGCTCCAGTCATAAAGGGTCTTGCTTGGAATTGCTGGTGCTTCACCCTGGAGCCGGGGGAGCCGTGGGAGGGCTTCAGAGGGACCTCTCGAATAGCACGTGCGAACGCTTTAAGTACTCGCTGTGTGGTTCTGAGTGACCTGTGTGTAGGAACCCATTTTATCCACATGGCAGTCCCATGATGAGGTAGACGCCCCAGGCCTACCATCCCGTCTCCACAATACTGGAATCCTCAAAGCTTCAATGGCCAGAAGGTGTCATGTAGGTTTGTGCCAAAAGTGACTTGAACCAAGCAGAAGCTATTTTTGTTCTTCATTTCACTGCCTGGTGTGAACATTCATGTTTTGTTGGAAAAAAAAAAAAATGAATGAGTCTGATTATAAGACATGCCCCAGACCCCACGTTCTCTATTAGACTTTAAACTCAGACAAGCTCTGAAACCATCTGACTTCACAGCTTTTAGATAAGGGACTCTGAATCCTCATTTCGCAGGTGAGAAAACCGTAGAGTTAGGCTAAATGATTTGCTCGAGATCACACAGCAAGATGGAGTCAGGCAGCCTGGTTTTGCAGTCTGACCGCAGCAGCAAACATCCTGTTTGTCGGTTGTTTGTGCTCTGAAACAGGGGTCTGAGCCTGTCTTGAGAGATAAAGGGGTCCCAGGAAGGGAGAGGGAGCCAACACTGCTCACCACTTGCTCTGACCGTCACCCTGTGCTAGTTCTGCTGGCCTCTGACTTTCCGCTCAGCCAGCTTGTAAGCATTATCAGTCCCATTTTGCAGGTGGGGAAGGTAAGGATGGGAAGAGGAAATCATCTTGGCCAAAGTCCCACAGCAAAAGAATAACAGGTGGGAATGGGGCTCAGGTCTGCAGTCACCAGAAACCTGCCCTTCCCACTCTTAGAAGGCAAGAAGGAAGCACAGGTGGGCCAGGTAGGACCAAGGAGAGGGACCCCAATAAAAAGCTGATCCAGGTCAAGAGCCCTAGCCCAGGCTGTCTGGCAGCAAAGCCACGGTGCCCCAGTGTCATTCTGGGTGGCAGCCCCCACCCCACCACCATCCCCCACAGGGCTCACTTCTGCCTCCTCTGCCTGCTCTCTGCCTCTGTGTCCAGCCCCCTCCAGGAAGCCTTCCCTGATCCATCTGAGCAAAGCTTCTATATTCTTGATATTTGGGCCTTCCGACCATGCCCTCTCTACTCTCCTTCACTAACCAAGTAATTTAAGTTATTTATTCACAGGGACTCACCTGCCCAGAGATGGGGGGAGCGGGGACGGGTCCTCCCTTTGGAAGAGGACTGACAATCAGCTTTGGAGCCAGACTAGACCAGGGCTCAAGTCTTGGCTGAATCTGACTTCGGACACTCATTTCACTTCTCCAGATCTCCATTTTCTCATCTGCAATGTGGGAATAATAATAATAATGGCACCTCTCTTACAGGGTCGTTGTAAGGTGAAATGAGATCATGCTTATAAATGCTTCAGTCGGGGGTCTCTCCTCCTGGGACCTGCTGCTACAACTACTCCTTAGCTGCCTGTGCATGGTTGACACTCAGTAAGTTCCTGTCCTTTGATCACTACTTTCCCTGCTACAAGGGATATTCAATTAAAACAAAACAACAACAACAACAAAATACCCAGCCCTGAGCCTGCCAGGCTCTCTCACCTCATTTGCTAAGACTTCCCTTTGGGATTCTGGATCTCGTCTTTGTACTAAGCACTCATGGCTCCCTCTTTCCTCTCCACGCCCTTGCTTGTGCCATTCCTGACACCAGGCGATCCTTCTCCGTGCCCCACTTGTGCATGTCTAAATTCTACTGTTCATTTGCTATTCACGCATTCATTCATTCACAACAAATGCTTTACTGGATGTCTACTTCATGCCCAGTCCGCACCGGGTACTTTCATGTAACTTACTCGGTGCCCATGCCAGCCTTGCAAGGGAAGGAGTGTTAACTGCATTTTGCAGAGGAGGAAACTGGGCTCAGAGAGGTTCTGTCACTTTCCTGAGATGACCCAGCTAGCATGTGGCAAAGACCTGCCAGCCTCTGAAGCCCAGCTCTTTCCTCTCTGGCCTGCATGTGCTGGGGTGAGTGAGAGCTGAGTAGGGAAAGGAGAGGAGGTGGGAAGGGGGTGGGGACCAGATTTTGATTGGGTTTCAGGGAACAGCTTCTACAGGGAGATGAGCAGGAGGGGAGCTTCCGTGTGGGGAGCCTGCCACACACGGCAGCAGGTCTGGACCCAGCTCCACGAGCAGATCTTGTGGGGATCATCCCAGTCCGAATGAGGAGTCAATGGGAATCCTCTTCCACCCCGCCCACCTCCCAGCCCCGCTTTTCCAGGCCAGAGTGAGAATAGGTCTGTGGTGGCTGCTTTCCTGCTCTCCTTGAGCAGAACAGGAAAAGGAATGGCCACGGCAGGAAGGCTCCAGAAAGTTCAGAAGCCCACCCCCAGCCCCAGCTCCTCCTTCCAGGGGCCACAGCTCTAAGTGAGGCAGCCCTGTGGTCTCAGATCTAGCAATCCCAGACAGAGGCCAGCTCTGGTACCTCAGGCAGCTGGGGGTAAAAGTGAGCTGGCAGAGAGAACTGGCAGTCAGTCACGGAGAGATGGGGAGAGGGAAGGGGGAGAGCAAGGTGCAGAGAGAGAGAGAGAGAGAAAGGAGAGGAAGGGACAGAGACAGACAGACTCAGGGATAGAGGCGGGAGAGACAGGGGACAGAAAAGCACAGAGATGCAAGCAGGGAGAGGACCCTGGGGAGGCTGCGAGGAGGCAGAAAGCAGAATGGTCCTCAGGGCCTGCACCAGGAGGCCCCAGCATCCATGCTGCGTGGCTCTCAGTCGCACCTTTCCCTCTCTGGACCTCAGTGGTCCCACCAGCAGCATGGGAGCAATACCAGGTACCCCTGCTTCAGTTCAGATTCCCAGACGTCTATGAGCCCAGTCTAGGGAGCTGAGGTCAGTGATGGGCAGGGGCCTGAGCCTGGGGTGGCGGCAGCACAGCTGTGTCTCTTCAAACCCATGGCTGTGGCTCTGTTCACCTCGGGCTTCGGCTGTGTCCATGATGATGACTGGAGCTTGGGTTACATCCCCGATGGGTCCCTGACTACTTGTGCATCCATGTGTCTCTCTCTGGGTCCCTGATCTCCACTCTCTGTTTACATGGGGAGCTTTAGTAAAGAACCACTTGAAGGAAATGAGGTGGGCTGCACAGACCCCTGTCTTACAGCCCCTCAGGTCTAATGTCTCCATCGGGATCCTTTCCACCCCCCCACACCGCCCCCCACCGTGAGGTGCATAGCTGTCAGCCCTGGGTCCCCTGACCACACACAGCTTACTTCCCCCATACCCTCCAGCCTCGTGCCTGGTATTGAAGACAGACCCAGATGTGAGGCTGGAGGCTACCTCCTGGGAAAAGCTGCAGGAATTGAGAAGACCAGCCCTAGGAAAGGTGACTCAGCATAGCACAGTCCCAAATGCTGGCCTCAGGGAGTGACACAAGGGAGCAGAGTTGGGCTCTGGGCCCAGAGCACAGGGTCAGGGATGGGAAGGCTCATGCTCATGGACAGCACCTGGTCAGCAAGGAGCTGAGAAAGCAGGAAGAGGCTCTCTTCAGGGAGGGAGCTCCTCATCCCCAGGGGAGAACAAGCAAGAGCTTCTATACCTGTTCACAGGAATGTGGTAGAAAGGATTCTGTCACCATATAAAGGAAGGATCAGGAGCTTTCTGAGGCCCAATTCTGAGAACATACTGCCTCTCCACCCAAAAAAGAAGGCAAGAAATAGAGAAAATGGTGAAGGGCAGCTGCCCAGCCTCCCAACTTTCCTACCTGCCTTGGCTGGCTTTTGAGTCCTGCTGGCCATACATAGTTCAAGCCCATGATGATGACTATGAGGGCAATAATAATAATAATAACAATAAAACAATAGCATTTGCTGGGTCAGAGCTAACATTCAGCACAAATGCTCCGCTAAGGCCCTTCCAGTTGTTAAAATCTTGAAATACATCCACACCAGTTGTTAAGGAGCCACGGTCCCAAGACACTGCTCTGGGCCTAGCTGTGGGGGTTGTCACTCCACATTCCATTCCCTGCCTGCCTGACCCTGAGCATCCCTGCGTCTAGTTCACCTGCAGGAACACCATCCTGAACGGAGATGCCCTGCCTCAGCCATAGAAGCTGCCCCCTGGGCGGCACCCCCCTCTGCCAGGGCCCCTCTCCCAAAGCCTGAGCAATCAAGGCCTGCTCCCTCCCCGGGCTGGTGCAAGTGCCCGCCTCCTCCCGGCCCCTCTCCGGCTGCAAACCCAGCTCATTTGCATGTGGATCGTGCCTGCCACCACGGGTGCTGGGGTCAATTGAAACTCAAGAAAAGAGAAGAAATTTATGCAAAACTGTTGATTGCATTTGTATGTAATGAAATCATCCAATATTCATCTGACTATAGAATCTAATCTGAGAAGAGAACTGAAGGACATGAGTGTCACTGCAAAACCGTAATGAGCCACTGTAGTGATTAAAAAAGCTCTTGAGCCTTCTGAAAATCCAGGCAGAAATAGCGTCTAATCAACTCTGAATATAGGAGGCGAGATTGGGCTGGTGCGCTGCACACGGCCCGCCGCGGCGCTGGGGGTGCGAGGTAAACCCTGGCGGCCGTGGTCTGTGGGTGCCAATCGACCGGCCACAATCAGCCGAGTCCTCCGTGCACAAAGCAATCGCCACGCAGAAAGAGCCCAATCACGGCTGTTGTGGAGAGCGGCTTTGGGCTTTCACACCCGCTTCAGAAGCCTCACCAAAGGCCCCATCTGGGTTCCTGGCTCCTGCCCTGGGAGGCACGGAGGGTTTGCATATCTGGGACTGTCACACCTGGACACACCTGGGGTCCAGCCAGCCCAAGTAGGGGAGAGAGGCTGTATTTCTCAGGAGCCCTGGTTCATCTCTGAAATGCCACCTCCTCCAAGAGGCATTCCCTGACTGCTCCGTCTACACTGGCAACTCCCACCAAACACACACACACACACACACACACACACACACACACACAGTGCTCCACCCTTACCCCTGCTTTGTTTTCCTTCATAGCAGTTAGCTATGCCTGGCATTGTGTTATTTCTTCATCGTTTTAATGTCTGCCTCTTCCAAGCAGACTGTGAGCTCCATGAGGGCAGGGACTCTACGGTAGTTTGTTTACCACTGTGGAGTGTGAAGAACCAGGCTTGACACTTAGTAGATGCTCAATAAATGTGGCATGAATAAATCAATTTCAGTGGGCAGCCAAACATATTGACTCAATCATTCAGCAAATACTTGTTGGGTGCATAGTACCTTGATGAACAACACAGTCCCTGCCCCCTCGGGGCTCACAGTCTGGGCAGGAGGCAGACACTGAAGACATTTACATATAACCAAATGGGATACTGTGGTATCCCATTCAGTCCAGTGACTGCAGGAACAGCAGGCGGAGGGTATGGTCAGGGAATGCTCCCAAAAAGCAGTGAGATTAGGTCGAGAGCTAAAGGGTGGATAGAAGCCAGCCAGGGGGGGGGGGGGGGGGGTGGGGGGGGGGGGTGGTCTGGAGTGCCCCAGGAGGAGGGAATGGCACGTACAGTCCCTGAAATGACCGCATCTATGGGGACCTGAGAGAAGTCAGAGCCAGAGCCTCCTGGAGCCAGAGCAAGGGACAGCCTTGCGTGAGATGCGGTTGAAAGGACGGTCCAAGTCAAACCTTGCAGTTAAGACGTTGTGGTAAGAATGTGGGGCTTTTTCCTGGAGGTGACCTGGAGCCTCTGAAGAGGAGCAGCCTGATTTGCATTTTGTCACCATATGGAGGGCAGGTCAGAGGGGCCGTTATGGAGGAATAGAGACCGGTTGGGATGCTCTTCAGGGAGGGAATGAAGAGATCTCAGGGGCTTTTGAGCAAGGCCAAGTCATGACAAAGGCTATTTTAAGATGATTCATCTGACAGCAAGAGATGAAGCAGAGGAAGGGAAACCAGGTGAGGGGCAGCCATTCATTCATTCATTCCTTCATTCATCCATGCAGGCAGGCTTTCACTCAGCAGACATCTGAGTGTAAGCTGCCTTTCCCCACATTCTAATTTATAATTTCCAATCTGCTCTGGGTTTTCCTACCAAGTTACCTACTATTTGCTTTTATATTTTTTTTTTAACGTTTATTTATTTTTGAGAGAGAGAGACAGCACGTGAGCAGGGGAGAGGCAGAGAGAGAGGGAGACACAGAATCCAAAGCAGGCTCCAGGCTTCGAGCTGTCAGTACAGAGCCTGATGCAGGGCTTGAACACATGAACCGTGAGATCACGACCTGAGCTGAAGTCGGACGCTTAACTGACTGAGCCACCCAGGCGTCCCCCAAGTCACCTATTATTAAAATGCGTTCTAAAGTTGGAGTCAATAGCTTCTGAGAATCCAAGGGATTCTGTGGATCATGAGGCTGCTTTTTTTGGCCTGGACTTCCTGACATCAAAAAGGCCTTGTGAGTCATTTGCCTTCTTTGGGGCTTAAATTCCCCATCACTGCAAACAGGGAGCCGAAGGAGACAATCTCTAAGTTCTCTCCCTGTTCCCCAAACTCTGTAGTCTTATGTCCCACGACGACATTATGATACCACAAAGCCCAGCAGACTGAAAATCCTGTGGAGAGGTCTGCCCTGCTATACGGACAGCCAGGGGAGCCAGAGGCAGTCAGGAAATCTGAGTTCAAGTCCCAGCACTACCACTCATGTGTTCTGCGGTTAAGAGATGCATTCTTCCTTCTCTGTGCCTCAGTCTCCTCCCAGCTATTGACTCCTTCCTGTGGGGGTAAGGGCACTGGCACACTAGTGTCCTCCAGGGCTTCTGGCCACCCTAGACCCCTGTACAACGGATTCCAGGAAACTACCTTCAAAAACAAACAGAAAGGGCGGGGCGGGGGAGTGGCCTAGAAGTAAGGAGAGCTATGCAGCCCCACTGCCCACACCAGAGACATCCCCTCCACCTACCAACCAGGTCAGACTAGAGTCCCAGTTTCACCATTTAAGGGCCATCGAGAAAGTCCTTTAGACTTTCTGAGTCCAACTTGGTAGAGCAGGCGCTCTGTGAGAATCAAATTAGATACTGTATCTCAGGGCAGAGCCTGGAGTCTGAAGTGCTCAGGAGATGGGCTCTGCTGTTAGGGTCGAGCCACGCCTGCCTGGATGGGTGGGCAAGCACTTGGTCCTTCTTCCTCCTTCCGCCTCTACAACGGCTCCATTTTACCAGCAACTGGCATTCACTGGGGGCCAGTGGAATAGGGATTCTTTTAACAGGTAGATTTGAGTGGGAGGAGCTAAATGCCTCTCTACCTCACTAGGGAGGGGGAACTAGCTGGGACTACGTTGGGTTTTCTTAGCCATGGTGCTACAGACACTAGTTAACTAGGACCAGGATATTTTCTGGTCACAGCAAACAAGACCTCCTAAACATTTCTGGGTAGCAGCTGCCCCCTCCCCAGATCCCCATTCTAGAAGGAATGCTTTGAATTTCAGGAGCCCACCCCTCTCTCCCCAAAATTGATTTGTGGGTATTGGATCTAAGATGTCATCAGAGCCTTGGTGGTTTGCCTCCCACGGTGGTGGATGGGAGAGCTAGGTTCAGTCTCACAGACACCCCTGGGCACTGGCTCTGTGCCGGCCTGGTGCTGGAAGCCCCTGTCCTCCAGGGGCTCCTGTCCAGTGGGGAAGACAGTCTATGAACATCACAAAGGGAAACACAAGAAGGAAAGCGCTTTGAGCCTTCAGAGACTGATGCCAGGGGGGAAAAGGGAGACCACATCTGATTGGTGGATGGATTCCTGGAAGGCTTCCTGCAGGAATGGCCTTCAGCTGGGTCTAGGGGAGAGCTAAGATGTCTCTCTCTGGAAAAAAATTTTAAAACAAAACCAGAGAACAAAGGAACAACCACTCCTATTTTCACAACCCCAAACTTTAACACTTGGTCAAGTTTTCATTTCTATCCACATATATGAGATGTCTTTCAGGTACCTTTAAGCTTTTCCCCCAATCCCCAGTGGCAATCACCATTATGAATTTGGTTAAGAATCTCTTCACAACCCTCCCTTTAAAAAGTGAATGTATAATGCAAAATGGAATCAGGAATAATTTTTAAAAATTATTTTGTGTCCTCCTAGTTTACGTAAGGGGCGTCACACCGTATCTCTGACTCTGCCTGCTTTTTCCACGGCCCATTATGTTTCTGGGGCTCTCTTCTTATTCAAACATGTGGCTCTGCCTCAGCAGGGCATCTATGGATGTGCCACGCTTATTTACCCCTGGAGTGGGCAGGGTTTCCATAGATGGAGATAATCAAGGGATGACATTCCAGGTAGAGGAAGCGGCAGCAGCAAAGGCACGGGAATAGGAAAGGGGGGGCTGGCAAGGGTCCAGGGTGGAGGGAGCACAGGGCATGCGTGGAGAGCTGAGGGAGGCCCCAAGCCCCAGACCAGGAATCTGCCGCTGGCATGCTGGACATCTGGGAGTGTGGGGACAGACCCCCCCCCCCCACCTTAGAACCGCCCTCCACAATAATTCCACTCATCCACCCTCTGAGTCCTCCCTGGGGAGGCCTCTGTTACTCTTTCCATTAATTGTCTCATTAATGACCCACTGAAGTCAAGTACCCATTGTTCTCTAGGCCTGGGGCAGCCTCCCTGGCTTTCTCCCCCCGGGGGGATTTGTAAACGTCTTTCCTTCCCCGCTTTCCTTTGGCAGGCGTCCTTATCTGGTCCCTGCAGCCCTGGCCCGGGCTGGTGCAGTCTCTTCCTCCACCCACACCCTGCACACACGGGGCTGGCCGGCCGTCGGGGGCTGTGCGGCCACCAGCTCAATAGCTCACTCTCCCCCCATACCTCCCTCTGCCTCACTCAGTCTCCAGCTCTAGCTACATGTGCCTCCTCCTGGTTTTCTGTTCTGTTCTTTCTCTTTCTTTTCTCTCTTTCCTTCCTTTCTTCCTGTCTTAACTGCCTCTGTGTTTCTCCCCCTGGATTTCTGTCGTGTTCTCTCTTCGTGTGTATTTATCTCCCTCTGTGTCTCTGTCTCTATCTCAGTGTCTCTCCTTCTAGGTGTCTCAGAATATCTCTTTGGGATGACAGTCTCACTCTCAACCTCTGTTTCTTTCTGACTATCTCCATCTCTCTGTCACTACCTGCGGACTCTGTGCCTGTACGTGTATGTGCACATGTGTGCGCGCATGCGTGTGTGTGTGTGTGTGTGTGTGTGTGTGTCTTTGTCTCTCTGATTCTGCCTCTTTCTCCCTCCCTCTGGCCTTCATGTCGTGTCTCTGTCTCTTCATTGCCTCTGTCTCTGTCTCCCTCTCCTCTCTCTGACTCACCTCTCCCTATCCGTCCCTCCTCCTTGTGGGTCTCTGAACCCTCCTGATTGACTATTGTCCTGTTTCTAACCCCTGCCCCATCGCTTGCTCACCCACTGGGTCCCTGACACCCACACAGGTCAAACCGCTTCCCTCTGTTGCCTCACTCCCTGGTTACAGCTCCAGCTTCCCTTGGATGACAGCCTCAGGAGGTCAGTGCTGGCAGTAGGCGTGAGGTCCCACAGCTACCAGACTTTGGGATTCATGCATCTGTAAAGTTAAAAATAATAATAATAAAAAAAATGGAGGGTATCAGCAGAAGGTGACTGTTATTCTTTCTAAATGGGAATTTTTTTTTAAAGACTCACCAACTTCTTATCCTTCCATAATAGAACATTTTAACACCGAAAGCAGCAGTAGGAAGAGCAAGATCTAACAATATGCAATAGTCCAAAGGAATTAATTTTACGTAAACATTTGCAACATTGCCTTTATTTTACTTATTCTGCCTCAAATGGGTGAAGATATTTTGGGGGCCCAGCCCCGTTGGAAACCACGGATCTTGCTTGAGCAAGCCCCTCCCTGCGCCCCCTGGGGAAGTGGAGACACCCTTACCACGGGCACAAAGGGGAAAGCTGGGACAGGACTCGTTGGCCACTCTAGCCCCTCTGGTCTCTTCCCTGAAATAAGTTACTGAAGCTGCCCGGCTGGGGGTCAGACACCAGGCCCCCTGCACTTCATGCCTTCCTTTGGTCTTGGGGGCCTCTGAACAATTTCACCTCCTCTGTGCTTCGCTTTCCTCATTTGTAAAATGAGCAAAACAATAACTAGCCTTCTAGGGTCGCCTCACACATAGCAGAGGCTCAGGACTTGTTAGCCACTATTATTCTTATTGCAATGAGGGGGCAACATGGGCTGAGGCTAGAACCTGTTAGGGAGAGAAGGCACGTGCACCCAGCCACCAGCTGTGAGCCACACGTCAGGGGTTCTACCAGCCTGAGAAGGAGCCACAGTGGTGGGAGGCCTGAGGGCTTTAAACCCCAGCAAGGCTGCTTTGCAGGGGCCACGGTGGGGGGGGGGGGGCTGGGACTGGGAAGACCTTCCCCTGCCTCTGAAGAGGACCCCACCTAGCTGGCTCAGGCACCCCAAGCCCAGGAACCGGCACTCTGGTCCCGGACACCCACACTGCCAACAGGAGCAAAGGTGAAGCTCCAAGTGGCTTTGATGGCTGCAGAGGCTGGCGAGGGGGAGCCTGGGCAGGAGAGGCACAGGGTGGACACCAGTGACCGTGGACACCATGGGAGGCAGCCTCTAGATGCCCAGAAACTCTGGAGGCTGACTCAGCAGATGAGGTTGGAGGTCTGAGCAAGCAGGTGAGAGTAATTAGAGAAACTTTGGGTTATTGATGGAAATTGACTTCATTTGTATTCAAGGCCAGGCAGGCCCATTACAATTGGACAAACATTTCCTTAACAGCTGCTCTGAGCCAAGCTCTGTGCTAGTCAGGGAATGCAAAGAGTTAAAAGAAAAGGAACTTTCTTCCCAGGGATTCACACAAGGCTTATCTAGGGCTGGTGGTGTTCTGCCTCTGAGGAAGGCCAGAGACACAGGCGAGGCCAGCCTGAAACATTTGACACTTCTGTTCCCGGTATGCACCACTCGGATATGTGCACTTTGAAGACAGAACTGATGGGACTTGGTGACTTCTTGGATGAGAGTGTGAGGGAGAGGGAGGCACAGGTGGCTCCCAATGTCTTGGCTTGGCACGTGAGGGGATAGCGAAGGCATTTCCGAGAGACAACACAGGACAGTGAGTGGGTCTGGCGGGGACACGTATTCCAGATGGGGCCGGTTGAGTGTGTGGTGCTTGAGGCATACGCAGGTCAACAGGCATACACACATTTAGGGATCAGGAGAAACGTCAAGATAGAGAAATGAATGAGTTGGTGCAAGGATGTGGGACCAAGAGCTGTGAAGGCTGGACAAAATGTGCCTGTTGGGTGGGGCAGTGACCTAAGGGTGCACATAGCAGGCAAACAGCCTAAGACAAGACATGGCAGAGGAAGAAAGAGGCACAAAAATTAAGAAAAGGTAATAATTCCACTGAGCTTAAGCACGAGTTGCCTTAGGGTGGCTGTGAGAGGTGCATCACAACTGCAGAGATACAGAGGTTTAGACGGCAGAAGTTACTGCTTGCCCGGGTGAAGTCTGTACACAATTCAGCAGGCAACAGGGCGCCGTTGACGGGTGTGGAGCAGAGGTGTGGTGTAATGAAGGCTACGTCTCAGGGTGAGTTAACCCAACAGCACGTGATGAATTAAAACAAAGACCAGAACAAAGAATATAGGAGACAGGGATCGTCATTTATTTGTTCATTCGACAAGCAGTGAGCCTCCTCTCTGCAGAAGCAACCCTTCTCCCCAACCTAACACCCAGACCCTAATCTGCCAAGGGTTTAGACACCAAATCACCCAGTGTTAATACTGCATGCAAACAAAGGGTAAGTGTAGGGTTCTACTGAACATTTCAGTATTATCAGTAAGTGTGAATGAGTTAAGGTCCCCTACTGAAAGAAAAGGAGTTTCTTTTATGCTTGTAGATCAAGGGTTTACTGTATATAAAGCCTTGGTCTGCAAGCATAATTTGTTCCAGAAACATGCTTATATTCCAAAGCACTTGTAGAGAAAAGCGAATTTCAAGAACCCTTGGCTCAGTTGTGCTCATGTGACATTCAGCATCGCGTACTACTCGTATTACAAGACATCGCTCGTTTATCAAGTTAAAATTTATTAGAAATGTTTGCTCGTCTTGTGGAACACTCACAGAACAGGTTGCTCACAATCCCAGGTTTTTACTATATATACAATGGAACACTATTCAGCCTGAAAAAGAAAGGAAATTCTGACAGCTGCTACAATGTGGATGAACCTTGAGGACATTGTGCTGAGTGAAATAAGCCAGACACAAAAGGTCAAATACTGTAGGATTTCACTTTATCAGGTACTCAGAGTAGTAAAATTCATAGAGACAGAAAGTAGAACAGTGGTTGTCAGGGGCTGGAGAGCGAGTTGTTTAATGGGTAGAGAGCTTCAGTCCTGCAAGTTGAAGAGGGTTCTGGAGATCTCCATACCGCACAACGATGTGAATGTACATGCTACTACTGAACTGTATACTCAAAAATGGTTAAGGGGGCAAATTTTACGTTATGGGTATCTTATCAATTAAAAATGAGGATAATTTTTAAAAGCAGTTTCAGAATGCTTCATAGAACAAAACCCAACTCTAAGAAATCTAAATCTAAAACAGTGATTTGGAAAGACTACAAATAAAGGAATAGGAAAGACACAGCAAGCAAACATAAACGAAAAGCAAGCAGGGGCTGTGATCTTGATAGAGGACAAGACAGAACTCAGACTCCCAAGCACTGAATGAATGATATATGAAGATGACAGAAGAGCCAGGCCATCTGGGCATTCAGACAGCACAGAAATTATGGGAACTGCAAGAAGAAATACAAATGCTAATAACGGGAGACTGAAACACACGACTTTCAGTCCCAGATGCATCAAAAGGCCAAAAAACTAATACAGAAAACCTAAACAGTATAATCTATGAACTGCATTTCTTGTGTCCGTATCAAACTTTGTACCCCCCAGAGACACTTCCTTTTAATGCACATCGCGGAAACTGACCACGTATTAGAGCAAAAGAAACTGCAAAGCTTCACTCAGTGGTTTCAGTGGGATTAAAGGATATAGAAGCACTTTGAAAACTAAAAGTATCGGGGCGCCTGGGTGGCTCAGTCGGTTGAGAGTCTGACTTTGGCTCAGGTCACAGTCTCACGGTTCGTGGGTTTGAGCCCTGCATCAGGCTCTGTGCTGACCGCTTGCTCAGAGCCTGGAGTCTGCTTTGGATTCTGTGTCTCCTTCTCTCTCTGCCCCTCCCCCGCTCATGCTTTGTCTCACTCTGTTTCTTAAAAATAAATAAATGTAAAAAAAATTTTTTAATAAAAAAAAAAAAGAAAACTAAAAGTATCAGCCAGTATCAGTTACTGGTGCCACCAACACTATGACCGTCATTATTACCATTATTCACTGCTGGTGGTCTTTCCGCTCATTCACTGCTTCTCTTCCAAGTTCTAGAGGACTCTGCCAAACAGGTGAGGTAGAATTAATGTAAATATAAATCTTTACTGTCGCCCTTAGCGCTACCACCCCTTCAGTGTTTACCACGTGCCACGTCCTATGCAGCTTTCAACGTGGGCCTTTCTTAGAAATAGCTAATTGTTTTCATGAAAGTGAGTTTTCTGCTTCTCTTCTATCACCTCTGGGGCCTAGAGCAGTGCTGAGTGAATTTCGAATTAAGTGTTTGGTGAAGACTTATGGACTGAAGTGCACGGATTAAGGACCTACTTCAAAGTCAGATCTGAGTTTCAGACTTCACTCTGGCACTTGCTAGCTGTGTGACCTTGGACAAATTAAATGCCCATTCTGAACCTTAGTTTTCTCCTATGTAAACAGAGATAATACACCAGCTAGCATTGTTCAGAAGTTTAAATGTAGTAACACACGTAAAGTGTCCAGCATGGTACCTCATCTACAATAGGCATTCAATAAATGTTAGTCTGAGGTTGAGGAAGGGTAGGTAAAACTCACCAAAACAGATAAACTTAGAATGGGGGTTGTTTTTCCTCAAAAAACAAATAAAAATCATCTTAATTTTTTTTAACGTTTATTTATTTTTGAGACAGAGAGAGACAGAGCATGAACGGGGGAGGGTCAGAGAGAGAGGGAGACACAGAATCTGAAACAGGCTCCAGGCTCTGAGCTGTCAGCACAGAGCCCGACGTGGGGCTCGAACTCACAGACTGCGAGATCATGAGCTGAGCTGAAGTTGGATGCTTTACCGACTGAGCCACCCAGGCACCCCCCCCCCAAATCACCTTTAAATAGAAACACCCTCCAATGCATTTGAAATGTTTTTTTTTTAATATCATGGGGGTAACAGTGAAGTCAGTTCAGGTATACCTGTATTATGGAATACTGCATTGCAATGAAAAAGGAGTGAACTCTATCTCTATGTTCACCTATGAAAAGATGGCCATGATGTGTTGCTGGGTCTAAAAAAAAAAAAAAAGGCAAGCTTCAGAGTCTGAACAGAATAGTTCCCTTTCCTGCTTTTTAAAAATTATGTATGGGGGTGCCTGGGTGGCTCAGTTGTTTAAGCGTCCAACTCTTCATTTCAGCTCAGGTCATGGTCTCATGGTTCAGGGGATTGAGCCCTGTGTTGGATGCTGTGCTGACAGCACAGAGCCTGCTTAGGATGCTCTCTCTCTCCCTCTCTGCCCCTCCCCAGCTTGTGCATGCGCTCTCTCTCTCTCAAAATAAGTTAAAAAATTATGTACGTATAGAGAAAGATCCGGAAGGATATACATCTAATTGTCAAAGGGGAGTGAGATTAGGAACTTACAAGAAGTTTCTTTTTTAACTTTTTACATCCCAGTTTCTTTTGTAATTTCCAACACACACACACACACACACACGCACGCACGCACACACACACGCACACGGAAAAAAGAAAAAAATAAATAAATAGGACAAAAGTTCTCAATTTCTCTTTGGCCTGTCATTTTCATGGGCTTGGGAAGCAGTTTAACTGAACAGAGGAGGTGGTTAATTCTTCTGGCAAGGGAAGGGATTTCCATACCCAGCTTTTCCTTTTGAGAGAAAGAGGCTCAAGGAAGGGGAGAGGGAGAAAGCACTGCTCCAGCATTCCTCATTACTCAGCGGATCCAAACAGGTAGTCCCGTTCTCGTCCCTGCCACCATTGCAGCCCTGACACAGAGGAACAGAGAAACTCTTTGATAAATGTCAGCTAAAATAGAGCAATCAGCTGAAAGCCATTTGCTGAGCCGTCTGACTGCCCTGGGCTGGAGGTTTTCCTTTATTCATTTATCATGATATACAGCTTTGGCCAACATACACACAGGAGAGAAATTGTTGACATGTGGGACCCAAGTACAGAAAATCTTTCATTTTCCAACCTCCCCCCCCCCAACCCTGTCTGTTCACCAAATAAGTTTTTGTTTATTTAAAGACTACAGAGGATTTGGCTGTTAAGAACCAAATGTCTTTGGAGTGGAGTTACAACATAATTTATCATTTCCTCTGTTTATTAAAAAATCCTGCATCTTTGAGAAGCACATTTGCTAGGAGTGGGGGCTTTCGGCCACTCACGAAAGGCTGCTGCAATGCCCCCGCCATGTGGCTTACCCCAAAAAAGGCTCCTCGATTGCTATTTCCATCCCTGTTCTTCCCTCAGCTGACTTCCGATCGTGTGATGGCCACTCAGGGCTGGCGAGAGGGGTTGGACCGAGGACAGGTAAGCGGGGCAGGAGACTGTTAGCTTCTTTCATTTTTGACCTGATTCTGACCTTGAACCCCCACTGGCTGTGCACAGTGTGCGCCACTAGTACAAGCAGCGGGAGAAGAGCAGACTTCCCGCAAGGGATAGAATATGAGAGGAGTCAGACAGCAAGGGAAGCTGGGTGCTGCTTCGAAAGAGTGCGGCCAGGCCTGGCTGCTGCCCAAGGGGGGGCCACTCGAAAGGCAGACAAAACTGGAATGGACTTCCTACCTTCCACCTGAGACAGTCCAGTGTGCCGTGCACCCCTCAAAGACAGAGGTCACACCTTACCCATTTTTGCATTCCCAGCATGTAGCACAGCACCTGACACACAGTGTGTTCAATCAATGTTTATGAAGGCTGCAGGATGCGTGGGCAGAGCACAAGCTTTAGATCAGGCCTCAGTTTGAATCCCAGCTCTGCCACTTGCTAGCTGTGTAACCCCCGGCAAGAAACTTGACCTCTTTTGAGCTCCTCCCTCTTGGTAAAATGAGACTGACAGTGAAGAATGGAACCTTCTATCACTTGCTAGGCTTGTTACTTTGGGCAAGTTACCCAATACTCTCAAGTCCCCATTCTCAGTTTTTCTATTTGTAAAGTGGAGAGAATATACATCTTGCAATTGTACCATGAAGATTAAACATATTGCCTAGAACTGCATGTAGCTCATGACGGCTATATTATGAATGAGAGAAAGGAAAGCAAGAAAGGAAAGGAAGGGAAGGGAAAGGGAAAAAGAAGGAAGGAAGGAAGATTAATTATTATTGGAGAATCAATCGATTGTTTACTGGAGAAAAAACCTAACAACCCAGCACCCAAAGATGAGCCACAACAAACCACTTGTCTGTCAACAACAGGCGGGCCCTGGGGGAAAGGTATCTCATCACCAAGTAAATGCTGAGGACAAAGGCGAGGCAAGAGTGGAAAATGACAGAATGATGGTGTTATGATTGGAAGGACGGGAAAAGAAGCCAGTACTTGTTGAGCGGCTACTCTGTGCAATTCATTCACAACACATCTCGATGCCTACTATGTTCCAGACATTACGCCAAGATCTGAGGAAAATGAAGATCTAGAGACTAAGTACCAAAAAGGTTCAATTCAAAGCAGTAGACAGTCCTGAGAGCCAATAATAGGAGCCCTAGGTTGGGGGAATGAGGAGGACTTCCCGGAGCAAGTGGTACCCAAGCAGGGACGTGAAGGATGAACAGGACTGGCCAGGTAGGTCAGCGGCGGAGGAACGGTTGAGGCAGAGAAAAAAGCATGTGTGAAGATGACTCAGAGGCAAAAGTATTGTTCTGGTGGCTTTCCGTAAAGGTCCTTAGGGAACATTAATCCGGATTGACTCTACCCGTTCCTTTGTGGTTGTTATTCTTTACAATTTATTTTGATTTTATTGTTACGTAAGAACGGGCCTCTGGCGAAGGGATCCAGTCACAGGTGAAGGCCCACACCAGCCCAGAGTTCAAAGTTGGGGACAGGGCCTGACTAATTGAAAAGGAGGCTCCCAAGATGAGAAACAGACGGGCTAAGCCTGCCAATAGTCCTAGTTGCTTGGCAATGTCACGATCAGGGCAAATGCCTGAAGTAGAGGCCATCTGTCAGCAACAGATACTCTCTGAGGGCCACCCATGGCAGAGGGCCAGGGCAGAATGGGGTGGACAGGGAGCAGGAAGAAGAGAAGGAACAAGTCTGGGTGCCCCACCAGAAGGCCTGGAAGGCTGAGCCTCACAAACACTGACAACTGCAAGACGGCAGCCTTCGGTGTAGACGGGGAAGAGGGGTGCCAAAGTGCCACCCACGGGCTCCACCAGAAACCAGGCTCTGGAGTACCGCTGCCCCTGGTGGGCTTTCATCCGAGGAGTTCTTTGGTCTTCGCTGCCAGATGCCTGTCCAGCTCTGCTACCGTATCATCGGCCATTTGGCTGATCTGCAGGGACACAAAATGAGACGGCCCGATAACTGAGGCTGGCGAAGGAGAGGGGGACAGACATTCCAAAGCTATGAGGAAGTGATCTGGGAAACGGTAACGGTGACAAAAGCCTCACACTATTCAGGCACCATGCTGATTCCTAACAGCAGCGCATGAAATAGATACAATTATTATCCCCATTTCACAGATGAGGAAACTGGGGCAGTGAATCACTTGTTCAGGATACACAGCTGAAGGTAGCAATGACAAAATTCAATCCTGGGTAGTCTGATTTCACAGCCCAAAATTCTTAAATATTATTATAGAATACAGAGAAGCCAGCTTTCTCTGTCACTTAAGGACCCTCTAGAATTTCCTACACCTCAGACACTCTGCTATCTAAATCCCATATTAATTGATAAGAAAATTAAGATCCCAATAGTTTAAGCAGAAAAAAGAAGTCCTGAGAAAAGATGAAGTAAATCTGGTTAACAAACCTGGGAAATCCATCAGACACTGAAGAAATGCAAATGGAAACAAGATATAATTCAGTTATCGTAGTTAACAAAATCTGATGTTGTCGTTTTTAATTTACAATATTTGACTCCAGAAAGCTATGGTAAAATGGATAAGCTCGTACATCAGTGAAAAGAATTCGAGTGGATGCAAATGTCCGTAACATTTTTTCACCCCCCAAATCTCTCCACTGGGAAATTACCACATGAATGGAATCTGAAAAAAATTTCTAACGTTCTGTATGCAAATACATATTATATATATATATATATATATATATACACACACACACACATACATATATATATATATATATGTATATATATATGTATATATATATAGGCTTTATTTTTAATAACGAAAAGTCAGAAAATCTAAAGTGATAGAACAGGGAAGCGTGTGAGTACATACAGCCATTAGAAATGGCAAAGACTGTCTATTTCTCGCGGTGAGGGTATAAGTACGAGAAACACAAAACAACTTAGTAAGTGCGGCAGCTTCCCTCCCACGTCTAAAAGGGACCCGAGGCAGGAAGCCTTGAAGGGGGCAGCACGGGGCCCAGGATCTGTGTGCTCAGTGGCACAGCAGCTGTTTGACATCTTTATTTGCAGACCACAGGCCTTGGCCAGGAACTGGGAACTAAATGCACTGTGGAAAGGGAAGAAACTAAAAAGGATTTGGAGCAACTGGCCCCGGGCAGGGAGACAACCAGGCTCTCACCATAGCAACAGCTGCTTGTTTGTAGCTGGGAAAGCACCGCTTCAGGGGCTGCTGGGCACACGGCTGGGCTCCAAACGGCCGCTTGGGCCCTCCTCACTCAGCCACGTACTCTTTAGATGCTCTGCCCGCCCCCCCGCCCCTGGGGCGGCCACCTTGCACGGCGTGTGGCATGGTGCCCGCAGCACTCACTCCAGCGCCTGGAGGCCGGCAGCCTGGGACGGCAGGAGCCAGCACCGCAACGCTCCTCTGGGAAAATGGCGTGGAGGGCAGTCTGGGTTCAAGAGTGGGGACCGGGGGGAGGAAGAATATATAGGGTAACAGTGCGATAATGTGGGTGCTGGATTACATTCTCGGTGGGATAACGATGTGCAAGTCACTAAGCCTCGCTTCCCTCATCTCTCAAATGGGGACGCTGGGCCCTTCCTCAGAGTGGTTGTGAAGGGCTAAGTGCGTTCATCGATATGCAGGCACAGCGTAAACGGCTTATTTGCTATGCAAATCGGCTTGTGTTACTCTGAGTTTATCATTTCCTGACTTCAAGTTAATCGATTCATGGAAATATTTACTAACTTTCTACCAAACTGTAGGCACAAAGTGCCCCTGGGGACAGTCAGGCTGCAAGTTCATCTTGTCTGTCTTCGTCAGACTTCTTAAGATAATGATCACCAACAACGACCCCACTGCCACCAGCAGCTCCCTCTTACTGAGTATCACTACATGCCAGACACTGGGCTAAAAACTTCCTGTGCACTATTTCACATGATCCTCAAAACATATGAAATGCTGTTATTATCTCCCTTTAAAACATTGTGAATATTTCATTAGTTCACCTGCCAGTTGCACAGCAGTTCATTAGTATGCAAAGGGGTTTTGTCCTCTGTTATTTCATTCAAATCCAACAACCACACATAACCTCTGTAAGGCAAGTGGGTCAGGTATTATCCCCACTGTACAGAGGAGTAAACCAAGGCACAAAATGTTAACTCTCCTGCCCAAGGTCACATCAGAAAGTCAGTGGTGAGACTGAGTGAGGAACTCACCCACCCCAACTGCCAGTTTGGTGCCGCGACTCCCCTGGGGAGTCCCCCCACCCCTCCGGCACCAGTGGAACTGGGTGAGGGTCACTCCAACAGCCGATCCCAGTTCTACATTCAAAGGGTGGGGAAAGGAAAGGGACGGGCAAATATAGTGGACACTTAGCGAGGACCAGCAACCCCACCAGCCGCTTTTAATATATATGTCCTTTGGTCTCCTCGCCAGTCCTGGGAGATAAGACCCACTACTCCCACTTTATAGAAGCTCAGAAAGGTAAGCCGTTCGCTAACCTGAGCAGCTGGGAAGTAAAAGAGCTGGGATGGGGGTCAGTCAGGCCTGTCTGTCGGCAGAGCAAGAGTCCTTTCCGTTTTAATACACTGCCTCATAGAGATCACATCACCATCACCCTACCGCCACCACATCTGCTCCCTTCTAGTGCAGGAGAGGGGAAGGCAGAGACAGGAAAGGGGATGGCGGGAGCACAAGGCGCACCGGGGCGGGCTGGGTAAAGTCAGCCTTCCCGAGGCTTGTCGGAACACCCAGGGCCTCACCTGGTCCAGCCCCCTGCCTGCGTGCCTGTCCTGTCCGCTAGGAGCCCTGCCCTCCTTCAGCCACCAGCACCCAGCCTCACTCAGAGCAGCAAGCTCCTCAGAAAAAGACGGCAGTGAAAGATCTTGGCCAGATGTACTGGTGGTTTCTGCCAAGTGCTTTCATGCTCGGCAGGCCCATTTACTGACGCAAAGGTGAAAGAGC
The DNA here is from genome assembly GCF_023721935.1 of Panthera uncia. Taxonomy (NCBI): domain Eukaryota; kingdom Metazoa; phylum Chordata; class Mammalia; order Carnivora; family Felidae; genus Panthera; species Panthera uncia. The sequence continues at coordinate 79,201,616 of NC_064807.1, read as the reverse complement.
AGGCTGGCGGATGTCAGAGTCCTGGGAGGGCAGGCCCCTGTCCTTCTTCAGCAGAGCTGGCCTGGGCTGAGGACTGGGAGGGTGGGGGTGGGGGTGGGGGTGGGGGTCAGAAGTGACTCTAGGGATAGAACCCACAACCAAATCCTTCCATTTTTATACACCAAAGAAGGAAGAGTTTTATGACATAGTTTTTAAAAATCTGACCTCAAAAGAATTTTGGAACATACAAAAAAATGTCCCACAAAGAATAATATTGAAATTGCTCATAATCCCATTGCCTGAAATGATGCACAACATTCTCTAGTGGATAAGATGCCACCCTTTTTTTTTAAGATTTTATTTTTAAGTGATCTCTACACCCAATGTGGGGCTCAAACTCACAAGCCCAAGATCAAGAGCCACATGCCCTACCGACTGAACCAGCCAGGCACCCCTAAGCTGCCAATCCTTTTATGTACATGAAAGGTTCTGTTATAAAAATGGAGTCATATTATAATAGTTATGTAACCTACCTTAAAAGAATAAATTCCAGGGCTCCTGGGTGACTCAATTGGTTAAGCGCCCGACTTTGGCTCAGGTCATGATCTCGCAGTTTGTGAGTTCGAGCCCCGTGTCGGGTTCTGGGCTGACAGCTCAGAGCCTGAAGCCTGCTTCGGATTCTGTGTCTCCCTCTCTCTCTGCCCCTCCCTGCTCGCACTCTGACACACTCTCCCTCTTTCTCTCTCTCAAAAATAAACATTAAATAAATAAATTCCAAAAGAAACTTACCATATCTGCAAAATATTTTTTATAACTGTCTCTATACAGAGATTCCAGTAAGTGGATGTAACACAATTTATTTTCCCACTGTCAGAAATTTAGACAGTTTCCAATTTCCAACAGATACCTCTGTAGGTAAGATTCTCAACAATTTTATTTTGGGTAAATTCCTAAGCCACTGAATCAGAAATGTATGGATTTTGGTATATATTGCTCTATTATTTTAGAAAGGTTGTATAGATTTATACAAAGAATAACTTAATCTTTTCTGCGGAGTGTAGAAACAAAAGCAATACTTCCAAGATAAGCAGCATTTCAAGCTCACACTAAAAATTCTGGGTTCAGATGTTAGGCATTAGAAAAGGCAACCAATTTTTAAAAATATACATATTCTAAAAACCTTGCGAGTGATTTAGGCAGTAAGAATCTTAAAAATATGCATTCCCGTTGTGCAATAATTCCACACTTGGGACTCTATCCTAGGGAAATCATCTCTACAAAGATTTATGTATAAAAATATTCACTGCAACCTTATTTATAACAAAAAAGTTTAAACAAACTAAATGTCCAACAAGAGGCTTATGAAAGTGAATTATGGTATAAACCACAAGACAGACTGTTTTGTAACCATCAGAAATGGCTGTTTAAGACACGAGAAAATGCTAATGGTTTTAATGCTAAACAGAAAATATAAAAAGCTGAGTACAAAACTGTATGAATACTACATTCTCAAACGTGTTAAAAACTGTGTAGTTAAAAAAAAAAAAAACAAAAAAGAGGGAAAGCAGAAATACTCCAAAATGTTAAGAGCAGTTGTCTCTGCAATGTGGGTTTATGGTGTGGATTTTTCCCCCATGTTTTAAAACAGTCTTCTGAACTCTACATTTTCTACAGTGAGCATACATTACACTTTAATAATCAAGAACAAAGTAAACAAATACATTTTTACAAACTTTGATAAAACAACAATCAGCTTGTCTCACTTATTCAAAAAACCAAAACAAAAAACACACACCCAAAACTCCAGATTAGTGCCTTCTGTCAGAGAAAAAGAATAAAACAAAGTGTGCACCAGGCTGTCTCCTGAAGATTTTCTTACTCAAACTTTTAACCATATGACAATAAACTATTAATCTAATGATAAGAACTCACATTTAAATGATAATATCTTAAATAATAAAGGTTCTTGCACTGGATATATTATGTATATACACGGTGATCCTTTCTCTTGTAATATGACGTTACACCTTTCCAGAGATAACTTGAAGGTCTGCACTAGAATGTTAACAATGGTCATCTCTGGGGGATGAGATTCCAACTACTATCTTCTTATTTTTTAAAAAAAATTACATTAAGCATGTATAAGCTTAGCATCAGAAAACTAATAAAGTTATCTTCATTTTGAAAAATAAGAATAGTAAACAGTTGTAAGTATTGAAGAAAAAAATCTAGTCTAAATAGGAAGGTGAAAAGCCAGGTGCTAGTGTGAAGGCTTCTAGCCACTTTGTCAAGTGGGTTTTATCAAGAGTATTGCTTATCTGATCATTCTTCCCATTGCAGGGAACACAGGCTCTGGTCCCTGAGGCACAGGGCCAGTCTTGTTGAGTGAGGAGTGCCTGGCAGGTTCCTGAGGTCCACGGGCCTACCACTAAGAAGCAGTGAAAAGGTCTAGTGTTGACTGTAGAGACAGACTCTCCTGGGGATGGACAAGGAGCTGGCCCAGGTGGGGCCAGGGACAGACTCCTGCAAGGCAGGATGGGTGCTCAGAAAGGCCAGCCTAACCCAGGAGCCTCTTTTAGCTGGTACAGGGAAAAAAGAGAAGAAGAGGGCACAAAGAAGGTGAGAAGGGAGCTCTGAGAGTCCAGGAGTTGGATATTCTCAACGTTTATTTATTTTTGGGACAGAGAGAGACAGAGCATGAACGGGGGAGGGGCAGAGAGAGAGGGAGACACAGAATCGGAAACAGGCTCCAGGCTCCGAGCCATCAGCCCAGAGCCTGACGCGGGGCTCGAACTCACGGACCGTGAGATCGTGACCTGGATGAAGTCGGACGCCTACCCGACTGCGCCACCCAGGCGCCCCCAGGAATTGGATATTCTAAAGGTGCTTCTAACATCTCCAGGGCAACCCTTTAAGGCAGGAATTACAAATCCCTTTTTACAGAACAAACGGACTACAAGGAGTCAAGAAATGTCCCCAGGGTCACAGGACATCAAGTGCAGAACTCCCTTGATCTAACTCTGGTATCATCACAGGGGTACACCGTAAGGCTTCTAGGTCATTAATTACCTTCTGTGTCTGCTTTTGCAGAATTATCTGGGCAGCTTTTTAAAAATATACATTCCTAGGTAAACATACTGAATATCAGAAAATGCAGGAGCAGAGCCCAGGCCCAGCTTTTTCTTTGGTGGTGGTTAAGGCCGGCCTACAACTGGCATTCTAACTGCTGGTCCAGGAGGAGAGCAATTGGTTAATTTATGGCCTCCTCCAGATGCCCCTTAACAGCGTTCCTTGCTTCCAACCTCTTCTCTCCTTACTCCCCATCCTGCCCACACTCACATTCAATCTTCCTAAAATAATGATTCTATGGTGGATGCAGAGGCTTTAAGCAAGCCCATTATACTATGCTAAACATTATTCTATCTCCTAAATACTAGTAAATTCATCTTCCTATCCTAATTCCACCGGTTCAGGTTCAGGTTCAGACCACCAGTTCCTGGCTGGATTTCTGTAACAGCCCCCCTGGCCTCCCTGCCTCCAGTCGTGCCCCCTACAATCTGTCTTCTACACAGCCACCATAGTCATCTTTCATAAGCACAGATATGACCTCCCCACGGTCTGCAAAAAAGAAAAAATCTTGCCAGGGAGTTACTATATCAGAATCACGGGAGGAGCATTTAAAAATGCAGATCCCATGGGGCATCTGGGTGGCTCAGTCAGTTAAGCATCTGACTCCGGCTCAAGTCATGATCTCACAGTCTGTGAGTTTGAGCCCTGCGTCGGGCTCTGTGCTGACAGGTCAGAGCCTGGAGGCTGCTTCGGATTCTGTGTCTCCCTCTCTCTCTGCCCCTCCCCCATTCACTCTGTCTCAAAAATAAACATTAAAAAAATTTTTTTTAATGCAGATCCCTAGGCCCCACCCCAGACTCACTGACTCAATCTCTGAGAGCAGGGCCCCAGAAACCTGTATTTTTATAAGCTCCTCAAGTGGTTGTGATGCTGTGGTGGATTAGACTACTATTCTATAAATATTCACTCCCTCCCCTGGAGTTCCATGAATATATATGTTTTCCTGTCTCAGTGATACTGGGCTTGGCCCATGTGATTCACTTGGCCAATGGGATGTACCAAGAACAGGTGCTTAAAATGTACTTGAGTGGTTGGGCTTACGCTCTTGGCATCTGCTGTTGCAAAGATGCCCTGAGAAGATTGTTGACTCCAGAAGACTGAGAGACACATAAAGCAGAGTTGAACCCAATCCAACATCTGGAGCCAAGCCCACTAAGCCCAGCCTAGAACCACGACCCCCCAGCTGAGCAGATACGAGACTAAGAAATAATGCCCGATATTGTAAATCGCCGAGTTTTGAGGTGGCCTGTTAGGCAGCATTTATCAGACAACTGATAAAGTGGCACAGCCCATGTGGGAGTCTCTGGACATGCTAAAGTTCAACCTGCTCAGCGTGGCCTCCAAGCCCTTCCATGAACTGGCCACTGTGTCCTTTCTACCCATTCCGAAGCCCCAGCCACTGTTCACACCAGTCACCCACCCGCACAATGTTCTTTTACACAGCATACCTTTGCGTTGTTATGAACACTGTTAAGTCCTTCTGTGTCAGCACCCAACCAACCACATGAGAGTATTAGCAAACTGCCTGTGTTGGGATCCACTGGGACCACTTACCAGCACTGTGGCTTTGAGCGAGTTATTTAGCTTCTCCGAACCTCAGTTTCCCCACGACCCACTTCACAGCTCTGTAGCAACGGGGAGAAATGAAGGGTTCGGCGTGGAGCCTGGGACCTAGCAAAGCATCAACAGCACCCTCCCTTCTTCCATATCCCCAGGGCTAAGCCCAGAACAGAGACTCCATCAGTCCTGATCACGTCAATGAAAGAACCAGGGGTACTGTTTTAGTTTTTCTCTCTTCAGACACAAACAAGTGGTTCCCTGCGTCAGAGACGTAACTACTACATCTGTTGGCAGTAGTTACCTGTTTCTCTATGAGCCTAATGGTGTCCTCGGAGACCTTGTCTTTTGATTTCTTTAGCTTATTCATTGCGTTGCTACGAACTTTCCGTAAAGAATCCTTGGCCTTGTTGGTGTTCTGTTTCGCCAGTTTCACCAGCATTTCCCTGTGCTCCCTGGTCACTCTGATTAAAAAAAAAAAGAAGAACATTTCAGCAAGATCATCCTCTACAGTATCTGTTAGCCAAGAATTTAACATTACTCTGTCCACTAGGTCCACGGTTTGTAGCTTTGCTCTCCTTTGGTGATGATCTTTACGTTCCTGAAACGTGCATTCCTGGTGAGTCAGGTGAGGAGAGCTACGAAGAGTACTGCTTAAAAGCTCAAGCCAGGGTGTCCTAACCATGCCACCTGACCATGCATAACTGACTTCCTCTCCTCAGAGTTCCCACCTGTATAATGGGGATGCTGTGAAGATTATATGAGATGGTGCACATAAACTGTTTAGCACTGGCCCTGGCCCATTTTAAGTACTCAATAAAAGGACGTCACTATTAGCTCTACCTCTGCCCCTTTCTCACCCACTAAAGATGCAACACAAATGAGTGATGATGCTATAGAAACGTGCCATCGTCAAATCTCTAAATCACCCGAAACAAGTAGCAATCTTCAGAATCTTATTATTTTAGCAAATTACTTGTGTATCACTTCAAAACTGACCAAGACAGAACACGAGTCCCAACCACCACACCAGGAAACTTCCACAAAGATGTCATGAGAGTGTCTGACACATGTAAGTGCTCAATGCCACTTATTTTCACTATTCCCTTCCTCCTCCTAACAACGCCAATGAGCACATTGAAGGCCTACCACAAACCCCTGGGAAAGGCTGAACCTTACAACTATATGAGGCACTTATTATTATTCTTATGTTACATGGACTCATCACAACAACCCAGCAAAGTAACCCAACACGTTTGCTCTGCCTTTGTTTCTTGGTCACGCATACAGTTGAGTGCCTACTTACCTACAAAAGCAGTTCCGGGCATGTGAACAGTAACAGACTTGTGGTCAACACTAACAGACCTTTGTTCTGTTAGTAGGGACCTCAGCCAGACATTTACCATGCGAGTGTGGGAAGTGCTGTGGTAAGGGAAGCGGAGAAGTACAAGGTGCCACAGGAGCACAAAAGCAGCTCAGCTAACTCGCCAGGAACTGTCCAAGTTGGGGCAGGCAGCAAGCGAGGGAAGACTCTCCTGAAGAAATAATACCTAAATGCGGCAGTCTTTGGGTCTGCTCACTAGTGTTCTGCTTCTTATTCCTTCCAGTAGGAAAGCATTTTTCCTGTATCTCTAAAGTCTGGTGTGGCTCCACAACTGCTCTGGTCAATGAAACATGAGCAGAAATGACGCACCTCAGGGCAGAAGCTTTAAGAGCCGGTGTGTGCTCCACCATATTTGTGTCTGTTGGCTGCAATACAAGTGGAGACGGAGCTTCCATCAGCTTGGGTCCCAGAGTGACTATGATAAACAGCACCCACCAGGCAGCATGAGCAAGAAACAGATTTCTGTGATAAGCCATGGAGATTTGGAGATTGTCTGTTACTACAGCATAGCCCGTCCTGTCCTAATACACAACTAGGTTCTGAAGAATGAGTGCCGGTTGTCCATGCTGGCGTGGCAAGGGATGGATTTCCAGGAGGAAGAAAAGAGCACATACAAAGGCTTTCAGCTGCAGAGACCAGGTGTCATTTGAGGAATTACTGGACAGACAACAAAAGAGTGACAAGAGGCTAGAAACCCATACCATGGAGGGTCTTGCAAGGTCATGAGCGCCACTTTACAGATGAAGAGAATGAGGCCCAAGAAGTTTGGGCCAAACCCAGGCTGACCTGTCTCAAAAGCCAATAGTCTCAATATGACAAAATTCCTCTGCCCCCCTGGGTTCTGAAATGGACATCACTGGCATACGGTTCCTGACCCTCCCATCAGTGTGGTTCTTGCTTGGTGAGGACGATCCCAAGTTCTGGGTCTATGTTCCATGTGAAACACTGACAAGCAGGTGTTAGAGATTTAGTGGCATCTACCTGCTATTTTTTTTTTTCCCTGACAGGATGAGGGAAAAAAAAAAAAATTAAAGAATTTTGAGAAAAGATGAGCTCTGAAGACAAAGCGGACAGATGCATTATAAATCAATTCTTCTGGATTCAGCTATTTGAAGGTATTCTCAAAGTAGAAATGATCCTGATTACTGCCATTATTAAGCCCATCTATGCCAGGTGAGTACTTTAAGTACATTACCTCAAAGACCCTCGCAACAACTCTTCCAGCTAGACTCCCCCCATCTTCCAATGAGGAAATTGAGGCGCACAGGTGTGGAGTGACTTACCCATGAGCCTGAGTGACGGGACTGGGATTCAAATCCAGATCTCTCTGCCCTGTATGCTTTCCACTACTCCGTGCTGCCTACCCCTTGTAATCTACTTCAGATAAATTATGCATTGCTGCCATCACTTCTGCTTCCAGGCAGAAAGCTTTTCAAAGTCAGTAATACGAATCTTGGGACTGAAAAGGACAAAACCACCATGTCAGGAGTTTAGGGATTTGGATCAGATCTTGTTACTTTTATGGTTTTTAATTCATTGAACAAAAATCATGCTGACATGTTTAGGTCTCTTTTTTGTTCTGCCAAAGCATATGTCAGTATAAGGAAGGAAAAGGAAAATTAAAACTTGATCCAGTGATTCAAAAAACTTAATCCCGCTGAAATACTAGGAGGGGCAGAAAATAAATGAATCTGAGTCTGTAAGAAACCTCTTAAACTTAGAGCTCTGAGCAGAGGTATTTCAATCTTCTATTTCATATATAATTTGAAATAAGTATCCCACTGCTTAGACAATCTTTAATAAAAAATTTATCTAACCAACTTCTTTTCACCACATTGTTACATTTACATTTTATGTGAAGAAAAAAACCATATGTATTTTTAGAAAATATAAATTGGGACTCAAAGATGTCTTAGGAGTAAAAGGCTATATAAAGAAAACACAATTGTAGTAAGTGTAATTTGCCCTTAATACAAACATACTATTTTGTATTAATGTAAATTTGACCACAGTAGACTGTTAACAGCAGTTTCCATACATAATAGTGCCCAATTACTGACAATGACAAAAATGTTTCAGTTTCAGGATGCAAGCACAGAGGCAATAATCTAAAGAAATGGAGAGGGGTTGCTGTGAGAGGGTTAAGAAGTGGGGGTGGTGGCGGGCACAGGGAGGGTGGAGAGGAAGAAGGGAATATGCATGCTGGTTCGGGGTGTTGGCTCGAAAGATACCTCAAATACAAGTTCAGAAGCAGCTGGGGTGATGGAAACCCACTGGTTTTGAAGTCAGCCAGACGTGTTTCATTCCCATGCCTATCACTCAGAAGCTAAGTATCCTTGGGCAAGCTACTTAATCTCTCAGAGCCTCAGATTCCTCACCTCTAAAATGAAGATAATAAAAACACCTTACAGGGTGATGGGAAGAACCAGACATAATACATATATAAAGTACCAATAAAGACAGCAGCACATAGTAGCTTTGAATAAATGATAGCGTTTATGAATGTTTTAATCAAATACACTTAATTACTTCCTCATGAAACAACGAGGGCACATCTGTTTTAGAAAAGAAACATACCATATTATGGAAATATTTTAACTCCTTTCCAAACCAGTGATTAATACATCTGATCATCTCCATCTCGCATTCAGGGGGTTCTCCCGGCACACGCTGGTTTGTCCTCCAGGCTTCTGCACTCAGCCGGTTGGTTCTGAGCACCCGCTCTGCACTTGGCGTGCATTCATTCATCAAGCACTGGCTGAGGCCCCTGAGTCCTGTGCCAGATCCCGGGCCAGGCCGAGGAGCTCCAGAGAGAAGGCAGGCCTGGTCCAACTTCCCCAGAGGCTCAGCCCAGTGGCGGAGACAAACTCGTCAGCCACTACTTAGAAAGGGAGTGAGTGGCGCTAGGACACAGGGGTGGACCTTCCGCAGGAGCACCAGGCAAAAAAGTACAACTCTGCCTCGAGACTTGGAAAATGCCTTAGAAGCATTTTGGTCCACTGCATTTCAGGCAGAAGCATGGTGGGAGTCTAATGGCAGGAAGGCAGGAGGCTGCAAAGGTCAAATCTGTCCTGCAGGCCTAGAGTTTTCACATTCCTCTTTAGCCACAAAACTCTGGCTTCAGAGAAAACCAAGGCAGAGGCTCCACTTATAAATTTATAAAACAGATAACAAGAGAGCTATTCCAGTTAATGAGGGGAAGGGCCGTCGGGGAGGGGTGGCGCTCTGTGCCAGGCCCAGGACTGAGTCTGCCCTGCCTCCCCTCCACTTTGGGCCTGCCACTAACTGGCTGAGGGACCTCATGCAAGTTATTTAAACTCTCTGGACCTTGGTCTTCTCATTTGGAAACAGAAATTAAAATCAAGCAAACAAAAAACCCAAGCATCTACCTTTCAGAGTTCTTGTGAGGATTCTATGAGAGAATACGTGGAAAGCACACAGTACAAAGCCTGGTAGAGAATAAACACTCAGAGAATGTCAGCTGCCTTTACTGCTGTGGTTTATGTGTTGGCATTCACTGAGGCATCTTCGAATAATGATGCGTTTGTTCTTGGAAGTTTTTATCAATGGAGAAATGACAGGGCAAACAATCTATGCTTCAGCAAGATGGCTTTTTGAGATTCTATTAGTAATTTAACGTCTCACATACATTTTAAAATCCACATGCTCCCAGCATGTAGCCCTGAACTTTTCTCTTTTCAGTACTAATTCATTTAGTTTATGGTTTCATTCTACAGCTATTTACTGGGCACGTATTGTGTGCCAGCCCCAATGCCAGCCCCGAGGGATACAGCATTAAACACACGAGTTTACTGTCTGGCAAGGAAGGCAGTCATTACACACACATACACGCACAATTAATCAATACGTTACAGTTGTAATAAGCACAATAAAGACATGTAGAGTTCTATGAAAATAATTAGTAGGGGAAGGGAGTCTGACCGAGGTCTCTTGTGGGATTCCAGGAGCAAAATGTGGGGACATTCAAGAGGAGTGACATTTAAATTAAGAGGTGCAAGAGTGGAGGGGCTGGGGGAGATCATTCCCACCAGAGGGAATGGTCGGTGTAAAGTTAAGGCAGCTTTCCAGGTAGGAAGGTGGGTACTGCTCTCTGAGGGGCTGAAAACGGCCGTGAGGCTGAGAACAGAAAGAAGAGAAGACTGTTCCAAAGGAGGCTGGCGAGCCTGGCAAGCCCAAGAGTATGCATACAGGCCCTTCAATGTCACATGGAAGCCCGGTAGGTCCACCAACAAGTAAAGAGACACACAAATGGTACATGCACACGGTGCAATTGCATTCAGCCTCAAAAAGGAAATTGTGACACATGGGATAGCGTGCATAAACCCTGAAAACATTACCCTGAGTGAGATAACCCAGACTCAGAAGGACAAATACTGCATGATTCCACTTAATACGAGGTACCGAGATTGTCAAATTTATAGAAACACAAAGGAGAAGAGCCGTTACCGGGGGCTAACCGGGGGATCGGGAAATGGGAAGTTACTGTTTAATGGGTATAGACTTTTAGTTTTGCCAAATGATAAAGAGTTCTGGAGACTGGACAACAATGTAAATGTACTTAATACCACTGAACTATACATTTTTAAATAATGGTAAATTAAAAATAATTTTTTTAATGTTTATTTTTGAGAGAGAGAGACAGAGACAGAGAGACAGAGTGTGAGAGGGGGAGGGGCAGAGGGAGGGAGACACAGAATCTGAAGCAGGCTCCAGGCTCCGAGCTGTCAGCACAGAGCCTGACGCGGGGCTCAAACTCACGAACGGTGAGATCACAGCCTGAGCCGAAGTCGGACACTTGACTACTGAGCTACCCAGGCGCCCCAGTAATGGTAAATTTGGATGTATATCTTACTACAATAAAAAAGTTTAAAAGAGTCCTAGCAGATTATTCTAAGAACAATGTGGAGTTCCAGGAGCCTGAGTGAGGCCCAGAAAACGTGACCAGATTTGTATTTTGTGTAGATAGTGATGTACAAACAAGATCTAAGCACACGGCAGAAGTCTACCCAGGAGTCTGTAGGCAGGCAGATGGAAAGCGGTGGACCCACCCTGGAACAGCTTCTTGGCTGGATGATGAAGACAGCAGCCTTTTCCGCTAGGGTCAGAGAGCCTCCCCACATAAGGCAGGGGTTTTGGCTGAGCTGGCAGGGTCACACTTTGTTTGTACATACTCCACCAGGCAGGTCTTCCAGTAACATCCTGGATGGGGGCCTTCCTGCAAAATTCCTTGAGCATGAACAATAAGCACAGGGCATGCCCTGATGGTAACTCACACAGCAGAGAATCACCCGGATTGAAATGATACTTCCTATTGTTTCAGCGAGAACTGGACACATATACAAAGCTATCCACCAGGTGTGTATTAGAGGAAGCTGTGCTCAGTGTGGGCAGTTACAGTAAAACCCAGTTATGATATGTCAGACACTAGACTTCGCAAGGCTCACTGGTTACTTACAGGGGTCTTTAAAAGGTGGGGAAAACATGCTTTAAAGCCAAGAAGACCTCGAATTGGAATCCTCACTCTGCTGCTTGTCAGCCTCAGAACTGTCAGCATGCTGTTCAACATCTCCAAACGCTCTCCGCGTGTGAAGCGGGAGGAAGAATGTTACTACGGGGGCAGAAGCAAGGATTAAATGAAATGGTGGTGGCAAGGGCCTGGCGCACGGCCAGCGGGTGCACCATAGGCACTCACTGCGGGGTGGCTGCATTCTTACTCTTACCACAGGCTCTCCAGGGCTTGGGGATACTAACAGGACATGAATCGTGAGGGAGAAAACCGTCAAAAGGATTTAGCAGCTTAAGCGGAGAGGGAAAGAATGGGAACAGAGGAGAGCAGGCGGTGGGAGGTGGGAGTTGGGCTCCAGCAGCTGTGGGGGTCGGGCTGAGGGGGAAGGAAGCTGCACATCCAAGGAACAGCCCATCAAAACACATCTCTGACAGCTCCACCGAGAGAAACCTCACCACCGCCTCACCGGCTTCTGGGAGCCCCCTCCCCCCCAGCAGGGGCATCAGCCCGCAATCAGCTGCGGACACACGCCCGACTTTATTGTTTGCCGGTGGGCGCTGCCCGATGCCTTGGGGCCACCGGCCCTGAAGGAAATGTTTTTGTTTGTGTAGCCCAGCCAGACTTCCTATGCTTCTAGGTATACAACTTCCCCATCCCCTCTTGCCTCACCCCCACCACTGCCAGCTCGCCAGCCTGTTTCACATACACTGATGTCTCCTAAGGACATCAGGTGTCCTTTTAGCCCAAAGGAAATCGTACGCGCACTTTGGAGGGACTTCTACCACCAGCGGTAACTTCAGTTCTCTCTGGGGACACAACTGGCCACCTGCTTTCAGACGACCGTCTCGTGCCTCTTAAAGGCCTGGCTGACCCAGACATACTGTGCTGAGATACAGCCCAGCAGGATGGAAAGAGAAAGGAGGTGAGGTCGGGGGCCACGTCTCCACATTCTCAGCAGAGTGACCGTGATTAAGTCCGCTGACTTCTTCCTGTCACCCCAGCAGGATGGAAACCCAAGTTACATGCAGGTAGAGAAAGAACACGGGTCTGGTGGTAAAGGCAGACTTGATTTCCAATCCCAGCCCCGCCACTTACAAGCTGGGTAACTGTGTACACGTAACTTGTCCTCTCTGAACTGAGAAGATACCCAGTGGGCACACAGGAGAGCAGTCCCTAAAGCCCGACTGCTGGGGTTGGAGGCTCAGATCCATCACATCTTAGCTGCACGGCCCTGGGCAAGTCATTCTACCTCTTTGCCTCAGTTTTCCCATCTGTCAAATGCGTGTAATACCATTAACTTAATGAGATTGTTGTGAGGATTAGAAGAGCTCATAAACATGCTGGTACACGGCGACGTGCTCAATAAACACTATCTGTTCATATTTCCTCAACTGTCAAATGAAGGGGGAGTAATAAAAATGTTACCTTTCTTCCACAGTGAGTGTTAGGAGCAAACGAGAGAGGATGGTTAAAGAATGCTGACTGTGTAGGTATTAACTACTTAAAAGCTATTGATAATATCAGTGATAAAAATAATGGTGATGTCTCCTACTGAGCGAGTGCACAGCACAGGGGGTCAAGCCCTGGCTCAGAGAAAGACTGCCTGCTTTTCCACTTACTGTGTGACACTGGCCCCAAAGAGCTCCATTCCCCTATGACTCAGGTTCTTCATCTGTACAAGAGGGATAATAATATACCTACCTCAAAAGACTGTTAGGAATATATTAGCTGATACGAGTAGCATCTGGAATAGCAGCGGGCATACAGCAAGTGCTCATATTCATTTAATCCCCTTATTCCATAAACACTGATGGCATTTTTGCATACTTACTACACACTAAGCCCTGTTTCGGGGCTAGGGATACAGCTGACAGAGCTCTTCCTGTCCACATTCTAGTGAAGGAGAGAGAGAAATAATAAATCCATAAAATGAAACAGAAGAGCTATAACGAAAATAAAGCACGATAGTGAGATAAGGAAGAACCTTATTATTATCACACTTGCGTTCGCCTACACATGACTCGGATGGTACCTGCTCCCCTTCAGTAAAAATAATGATAACTAACATTTGCAGAGCTCTTTCCCTGTGCCAGCCTCTGAGCTGATACACTCTCCACGCATTAGCTCCATAAATCCTCACAACGCTCTTATGACACACTGGCACTACTACCTGCATTTCACAGATAAGAAAAGGGAGGCTCAGCCAGATCAAGTAACCTGCCCAAGGCCACTCAGCAAGTTCCTGGTAGACCCAGGATCCGAGCCCAGTGCAGATGGCCCTTGCATTCTTTGTTGGTGCCAGACAAATCGAAGCAGCTATTCTTACTGGTGGAAGTGATGGGAACAGCACTGCTCTCACGTTAAGGCCTGCTTAGATATACAGTTCATTACTATTGCTCCAGCTCCCCTATAAGTCCAAGTGCAGCGGGAAGAAAGGAGAAAGGGAATCCAGAGAGGACTGCGATGGAAAAGTGATCGGACCTCAGCAGTCAATTGCCATGTTCTGTAACAGGGGCAGGACATGAAGGGGAGAGGCCAGAGGAGGGGCAGGGAGAAGAGGAGCCCGTCCTTTGGGGTGCAGCTTTTACACAGGTGTCGGTGGCACTTTCTCCTCAGTCCATGCTCCACTCAATTCCGGATTGCACTTTCTTATGTGTTTCAACCAGAACTTATGTGCTGGGAGCGAGGCCCGTTTCACACACGTGGATCCCGAAATAGCAGGAGGCGAGCCTAACAAGCTGCAGGCCGGGTAGGAAGCAACGCCACAGAGGAGAAGGCGGGCACCCTAACACCGCACAGAGGGCCCTGCAGGACTGGAAGGCACAGAGAAACAATGTGCCGGATGGAACTCATCCAGCACAATGAGTGGCCCTGAGAAAGCAGCGATGGCAAGCAGGCGGTGGGAAGAAAGGGGAAGGAAAAGCAGCTGTAGTTGCTCAAACGCAGTCTGTGGCCGCCCCAGCCCAAATGAGGTCATTAGGCATTCTTCGCTCACCTTTTTTTCCCTTTCAAGACTGCTAAAGGTCCGTACGTGTGTGGGTTGTGTAAGAAAAGGGTATTTCCTGGAATGTATACATCATACACACTTCTCCGGTACAAGAGCCACTAGGCGATACGGCAGCTAGACAAGGAGGCCACAGAGCAGGAAGACAGGTTCCACGCTGGCAGCCTGACAAGCAAGACGACAGTGTGGCGAGAACCTGGGCTTTGGAAGCAGACAGATTCGATCTGAATAATGACTCCTCCACTTACTAACCTGTGACCCCAAATGAATTAAACTTTCTGATGCCCCAGGATTACATCTGTATCACACCCATCTCAAAAGGGTATTTCTCTGCAACAGTGAGATCACCGTGAAAAAAGCAAATACTCAATTTCATTTATGTTAACTTAAATACGTGTGTGTGTATGTGTGTATGTGCGTAGGTGGGTACACACCTCTTTTATAATTTGGAAGGATATACATTAAACTTACCAATAGTTACTTTATGGAAGAACATTTGGGGGACCACAAGAGAACGTTTTATTTTTCTGTAGGATTTGAGTTTTTATAATAAATGGGTACCATTTTTGCGATTAAGAGAGATGAGGGGTGCCTGGGTGGCTCAGTCAGTTGAACATCCAACTCTTGATATCAGCTCAAGCCATGATGCCAGGATCGTGGGATCAAGCCCCGCATTGGGCTCCACGCTGAGTGTAGAGCCTGCTTATGACTCTCTCTCTCTCTCTCTCTCTCTCCCTCTCACCCTTTCCCCCACTCATGCTCACTCTCTTTCTAAAAAAAAAGAAACAAAGGGAGATGAAAATCATACACCTAAAAGTCTAGTATCCAGAATATATGAAGAACTCTTACAACCCAATAAAAGGACAAACCACTCAACTTAAAGACAGGTAGAGAACTTCAGCAGACATTTTTCTAAAGATACAGAAATGTCAAACAAGCACATGAAAAGACACTCAACACCAGCAGTCATTACGGAAATACAAATCAAAACTACAATGAGATACCACTTCATACCCATCGGGGTGGTGGTAATAATAATAAAAATGAACTAAAACAACAAGTGTTGGCAAGGAGATGGAGAAACCGGAGCCCTCACACATTACTGGTGGGAATGTAACATGTGCAGCCCCTGAGGAGAAGTTTGGCAGATCCTCAAAAAGTTAAACAGAGCTGTCATATGACCCAGCAACTCCACTCTTACGTATATACTCACGAGAACTGAAAGTATGTTTATACAAAAGTTTGTGCAATGATGCTCACGCAGCACATTATTCATAACAGCTCAAAAGTTCATCAACTTACGAATGGATAAATAAAATGTCCATACAATGGAATATTATTTGGCACTAAAAAGAATGAAGTACTTATACATGCTAGAACATGGATGAACCCTGAAAACATTATGCTAAGTGAAAAGAGCCAGTCACCAAACACCACATAATGTGTAATTCCATTTTTATGAAATGCTCAGAACAGGGAAATCTATAGACAGAAAGCAGATTAATGGTTGCCTACAGCAATCCCAAGTGGGGCGAGGGGATTGGGTAAAGCTGGGAGTGACTGCTAGCGGGTACAAAGTCTCTTTTTGATGTAAAATGTCCTAAAATTGATTGTGGTGAATGTTGTACAACTCTCTGAATATACCAAAAACCACTGAATTGTACACTTTAAATGGGTGAATTATATCTCAATAAAGCAGTTAAGCAAGGTCACGTGCCTACTTGGTTCTTGTCACTGAACAGGGCTTGTCTCCTGGATGGAAAACGTAATGACGGTGGCACATGTTTCTTCACCTGGGGAATGGCAGTGATGATAGGGCTCCCCGTAACAGGTAACACGGAAGGTTCCTTAACAGCAGCTACCTTGATAGC
Source organism: Panthera uncia (assembly GCF_023721935.1). Classification (NCBI taxonomy): domain Eukaryota; kingdom Metazoa; phylum Chordata; class Mammalia; order Carnivora; family Felidae; genus Panthera; species Panthera uncia. The sequence continues at coordinate 79,185,165 of NC_064807.1, read as the reverse complement.
GACAACTTAAAAACTAACATTCACCCTCGCTGACTTTCTTTCCTCTCTTCACGGGTGTCAGGCCTGCATCCATGGTCCAAAGGCTCTCCCCTCTAGTGCTGCTCCCCCTCCCCTTTATCCATCTCAGCAGTTTCTCCCAATAAATGTTCATAAAAGTAAATACGGCTATTATCCTATTCTACAGATGAGGACACTGAGACTCAGGGAACTGAAATAACTAGCATAAGCTCACAGAACTCTTTTTATTGGTTTTCTTTTCACAGTTCTTCTGACTATAAGCTTGGTTCCCCCAGCTTTCAATGCTGGCTCTCCCAGGCTGCACTACAGCTCCCCGCCCATGGTTAACTCAGCCTGGGGACCACCCTGCCTTACCTGGCTTGCTTTCCCTGGAAAAACCTGGCCATCGTTCATGAGAAACCATATGTCAGGATATGGTGGGGGAAAACTACTTGGGAAAGGGAATTCGGGCTAGGAGAACTGTAACTCAGGGCTTTTTACTGGTATCTGGTAAAATAGCCAGGTCTGATCCTGAGTAGACTTCTCCTCCGTGCTGTCACCTCAGAACAAATCTGGGGGAAGGGGCCTAGCCTGGGCATAAGGTCTATCACCCCTGACAATGCCCGAAGGGAAAGCAGAAGCCAACAATGGCAACTGTCTGGCTGTTGGGAGGCCCTGTGGAGCAGCTCAGTGGGCTGAGGGTGACAAGAGCCAAGGTCCCTCTGCTCACCAGAAACACAAAGCATATCCCACACCATAGGCAGGACTGGTCATCAGACTTTCTTATTTGGGATAGACGTCCTAGGAGGTTGTATTCGCCACAATTCACATTCAAAGAACAAACTGAATGCTCGTTAACAATCAAACTACAGTGTTCCCGAGTAACTGAAATTCCAAGATAATTACAACATAATGACTCCACTCCTCCCATCCCTAAAAATGGAGGATAGAAAAAAATGAACATGGCATTGGGGGTAGAAGTTGGTGAGGAAGAGGGTGAGAGTTAAGGACTAAAAGAGCAGTCAGTAAACAGAAGTCAAGTATCACTGGTTTTACTTCCAAATAATCAGAAAAAGATGGCTTCCAAGAACTCTTAACCAAGAGAATTTGATAAAGTCAAATAGTGTAAGATACAGCAATTAAAACTGATTAAGTACCTATGACATGCCAAGCCCCACACTAAGAGCAACCCACATAATATGCCATTACTCCTCACAACCATAAAAATCATTCCCATTTTACAGATAAGGAGGCTGAAGCTTCCAACAATTGAGCAATGGGCACATTCACCAGACTGCTGCTAGGCAATGACCACGTGACAGAGGGACTCCTTTAATAGGCAACCTGCTCAGGAATGCCCCTTCAGCCTAGGTGACTTTCTCAGGGGTGCTGTGTGAGTCTTCTCCCACCCAATCCCCCTCTCTTCCTTTCTTCACTGGCGGTAGACCTGTGCTCGGTGTCTCTTGCAGGCATTTCCTCCCATAAACCTCTTGCACATCTGATTCTGTCCTGGCGTCTGCTTCTCAGAGGACCCAAGCTGACAAAGCTAGAGTGACGCAACAGGGATTTGAACCCCAAAGCCTTTGTGCTTTCCTTTCTACGAAGACATTAAGTGATGGATAAATCAGGTCCTTAAATGCAGTGAATATTCTCAGACCTTCTCTCCCTGGACTTACCAGCCATGTTCAGCATAGCCGATGACTCCCTCCTCTTTAAAATACTTCGCTCTGTTGGGGCACCTGGGTGGCTCAGTTGGTTAAGCATCTGACTTCAGCTCAGGTCATGATCTCTTGGTTCGTGAGTTCTAGTCCCACGTCGGGCTCTGTGCTAACAGCTCAGAGCCTGGAGCCTGCTTCAGATTCTGCGTCTCCCTTTCTCTCTGCCCCTCCCCAGTTCACACTCTGTCTCTCTCTCTGTCTCAAAAATAAGTAAGCATTAAAAAAATTTTTTTTTTAAACACTTTGCTCGGTTTCCTGGACTCCACGCTCTCCTGGTTTTCTGGCCACTTAGTCTCAGTCTCCTTTGCTGGTTTCTCCTCACTGCCTTGACCCATAAATCTTGAAAGTCAAGCATCAAGGCCATAGCCACCAAACCCCTTCTCTTCATGATCTACGTTCCTGTCTAAAATAATCCCACCTCAGGGCACCTGGGTAGCTCAGTCAGTTAAGTGTCCAAATCTTGATTTCAGCTCAGGTCATAATGTCACGGTTCGTGGATTGAGCTCCGCATCAGGCTCTGATAGCACAGAGCCTGCTTGGGATTCTCTCTCTCTCTCTCTCTCTCTCTCTCTGTGCCCCTCCCGTGCTTGGGTGCACTCTCTGTCTTTCTCAAAATAAATAAATAAACCTAAAAAAAAAAAGTCACCTAATTTCACGGCCTCCTCTACAGGGTCATACTTCCCAGATTTCTCTCCCTGGTCCACATACCTGTCCTCTGAGCTCTAAACTCACAGATCAAACAGCCTACTTGACCTCCCCACGTAGGTATCTAATAGTATCCCAAGATAAACACAGACAAAACCTGCTCTTCCCTCGCACCCAATTTGCCCTCCCACAGTCTGCCCTGTCAGTGAGGAGTAATCCCATCCTTCCAGGTACTCAGGCCAAAACTCTTGGAGGCATATTTATATTTAGTCTTTTCTTTCTAAATCTACAACTAATCTATTAGCAAATCCTGGCAGCTTTTTCTTTAAAATGTATCCAGAGGCAGACCACTTCTTACCAAGTCCACATTACTAAGCTAGTCCAGGCCATCATCATGCCTGGATTACTGCAATAGCCCCTAAATGAACCCTGCCTTCACCCTTGCCTTCCTACAGCAGAATTCTCAAAATAGCCACCATTACGATCCTTTGAAAACCTAATTCAGATCATGTCACTCCTAGCTCAAAACCCTCCATTGACTGACTTCCCGTTCCCTTCCAAGCAAAAGCTAAAATCCTTGAAATGATCTATAAAACTACAATGGTTAATTTTATGTGTCAATTTAACTAGGCCACAGGCTGCCCAGATATTTGGTTACACATTATTCTGGATGTTTCTACAAGGGTGTTTTGGGATGAGTTTAACATTTAAATCAATAGACTGAGGAAAGCAGTTTGGGTCTGAGGACCCCTGGAGGGGTCACTTGGGGGAGCTGCAGACTGCTGTCTGGCCCTGAAATGTCCCCGTCTCTAAGAAGCTCAGCAATATGCAGCACACTGTTGCAAACAAGCACTCAGGCAATCAAGCAGCAGTAGCAACACTAAGGCTCCCCACGTTCTGTTCACTTGTTTCCCAATTCCAGCGCCCCTCCCTTCCCACTCCCAGTAGAACAGGAAGTACACCTTGAAGATCATTAGGACACTGTTAGTCAAAGAGAAAAACTTTCAACAACAAAGACATTCAACAACTGGGAACTAGTTAATGCTGTATGTAAAATGTAACCACTATGCATCCTTTAAAGAGTGAGGAAGAATTCTCACTCTTACTCATCAGAGAGTAATGACACATTGTTAAGTTAAAAAAACAAGGGCAGAACAGTATGTATAATTTAATCCCTTATCATTACAAGAAAAAGGAGGAGATATAGACATGTGTTTGAATCTGCACAGGAAAAAAAAAATCTAGAAAATCAAGGTGCTAAGAGTGGTTCCCCATGGAGAACAGGATGGAGGTATTTTAATTTTTTCTTTAATTCCACTTAAAATTAAATCGATGCGGACATTGATGAAAAATAACAAAAGAGGAGGACAATCAAGGAAGAACGCAGCCTCAGCAGGGAGTGAGTCAATCACACGTGCTTTTATCTCTTCAGTGAGTTCATGATTCCTTACAGGTTTCTTTCAAGGCAGACATGCAGTCAGTGCTCTCCACCAAGCAGCTTCGTTCTACTGTGTGTGGTTTTCTCCCTGAGATTTGATAGAACAATGAGCAAGGGAGTGTGTGTGTGTTTGCTTGTTTGTGTGGGGGCATAGTAAAGATATGAATGGGGTAGGGGCAGAAATCTGGCCTGGTGCAAAAAGATCTGCTGCTCAAAACTTTTCAGAGTCCCTGATTAAGAAGTGAAAGAGTGATATTCCAGAGAGATGTGCCACCAGGAGACGAGAACAGGCAACGGCAGTTACAATAGTGAGGCCTGAGTTCTAACCATGCTTCTGCCACTTAGCTTTGTGACGGCAGGCGTTCACCTTCCATGAGCTTCCGTTGTCTTCCCAGTCAAATGGGTGTTAAGAATAGTCTCCTGGCCTCATGGGAGTGTAATGAGAACAAGACGAAACTACAGAGCATTCAGCACGGCACCCTCAGGTGCTGCACCTGCAGAGCAGGTGGTTGATAAACAGCACCCAAAGTTTGACTACATAGATAGGAAAGGAAAGTAGAAGAAATGATTTCAATACACCTGATTAACAGGAATGGCCAAAGAATCTATCCAGTAGGCTGGCTTCTCTAAATCAAAGAATGCTGGCCAGAGAAGAAAACAAAAACTATACGCACTGCCAGTGGGGGCAGACACAGCCCAGCCTCAGGCTCCGCGGTACCGAACTGAGAAGAACCGCACGCAACCACACGGGGCTGGGTTCCCAGAGGCTGTGAAAGACGGCTCCAGGTCTGACATGTTGTCGATTTAGGATTTATCTTCCCCCTAATTCCCAAAAGGATCAGAGGCAGATTCTAGTAAGAGTCAACATACTCAGTAGACTCATTTAAATAAGAATAAAAGAATCAGAGAAATATAATGAAGGCGAGGTACTAGCTGAGATCTGCTGCAACTGCAAATAAAACTTAGCGGTGGGCAGCCAGAGTTAAGACCAGAAAACTTGCAGACGGATCATTAGGCAGAGGAAGAGTCAAGATCATCAGGAAGGGCACGTTTTCCTAGAACTAAACTTGAAATCTTGTAATCAGAAACTGATCCTAGGGATGTATGCCTCTGGTTCAATCTCACCTCCCAATCACCTCATGTAAGCTTAGTGTATTATTTTCCTCCTCACAGCTTTGCCAATTACCAGCTATCTGACCCGGAACCGATGCCTCACTTCTCTGAATCTGTTTCCTCGTCCTTAAAAGGGAATTATGTTCTGACCTACCTATGAAAGGGAGAAGAGGAACATTTGCTAGCATTCATTCACTGGGTGCCGGCCAAACAGCAAAATCTTTGTGTGTTAACTCACTGAAATCTCCCAATAACCACACGCCAGCCCTGTAAATACTCTACAAGTAATCTCCCAGAGATTCAGAGAGGTGGGGACAGGTGCCATTGTCACACAGCTACAAAAGTGGATGAACTCAACTGCATGCTTCTGTGATACCAAGGCAGACTTTAAAAAGTGTCTCTCCCACTTAAAAAGCAGACTCTCCCACTTTCTCCATCTATGTCAAGCACCTAACAGGCCCTGGGACATAGTAGGTACTCAATATATTAGTTCCCTTCCTCATTTCTTCCCTTCTCAACTAGAATTATATATATCTAGAAAATTAAGTTTACTGAAATAATATCAGTATCTTATATTTACATAGTTTCTTTCCTCTAAGGAGATCATACGACCTAATCTATTTTCTCTACTAATCCCACCAAATCTCTACCTATCATTATGTATTATTTCACTTATTTTCCAAGTAAGGAACTAGCAGGCAGCAAGCTGCTAGGGTGACGTGCCCACAGTCATGTGGAAGTCACTGCCAAAACCAAATAAAAACCTTGGTCCTCTTCACGTCTAAATCAACCTTTATCCTCTCATGTGACACAGGCTCCATAATGAAGAACAGATCATTCATTTTTTATCTGGAAAACTACCAAACGTATAATTCAGTAAGGGGCCTCATGACCTTACCACCTTGTCAAAGGGAAGTAAGTGTATAAAAAATGAGGTTTGCAGGAGCAGACGGTTTTGGTCCGTCAACTTTCTCTTAGATTACTCCCATTAACCAACATAAAATAATGTAAAATATAATGTAACAGATCCCCAAGTCTTTGGAAATTTAAGTAAAACTCACTGATCCTTCAAACTTACATACAATGCACAAGGGCAACCGTTAACTCCTGAGGGGCTGCAGAGGTACACATTATGTAAACTAGGTCTTTGAAAGAAGAATATGATACACAACCAGGCCACTCCAAGGAGAATCTAAGTGAGCAATGAGCATTCAGCAGCAGAAATTCACAGTATCACAGAATTTTAAAGTTCAGAGGGACCTGGCAGGCCACTGAGAACAATCTCTTCATCTGGTATATGAGGAAACTGAGGCTTATGGAGGTTACGTGGCTTTTCCAAGATTTTGCAGACAAAAGAACAAGAACTAAAAAATAGGGGCACCTGGGTGGCTCAGTCGGCTAAGCGTCCGACTTCAGCTCAGGTCATGATCTCGTGGTTTGTGGGTTCAAGCCCCATGTGGGGCTCTGTGCCCAGAGCCCAGACCCTGGAGCCTTAGATTCTGTGTCTCCCTCTCTCTCTGCCCCTCCCCTGCTTGCACTCTGTCTCTTTTTCGGTCTCAAAAATAAACATTAAAAAAATTTTTTTAAAAGAACTAAAAAATAAACCTGCTGACTGTTATCTATTCCACTTGCAAGTCTTACTTACATCTGCTGTCCATGAGTACACATAGCACTTTCCAGAATAACCCACCTATAAAGACAGTGCAGGATAAAGAGCACGTACTCTAGTAACAGAGAAATAGGATTCAAATCCTGACTGCCACTTACTGACCATATGATCTTGGCAAGTCCCTTAATTTCTTTGAATTTCAATTTTTCATCCATAAACTGTGGGTAGTAGTATATTCCATGGATAAGCTGCAGATGATATAAAGAAGGGGCCTGGCCATAGCCTGTGAGCTCCATGAAGACAAACACCAGGTTTGTACATCCCTAGCCTCCAGCACAGAGCCTTTACGTTTGTAAAAACTGGCTGAGCAAAATTAATGAACTAACCAAGCAAACAGGTTCTGGACTTGAACCCAGGTCTACTTGGTTCTTAAACACTAGGTCATATTGCTCCCAATTCACATGATTTCAAAGCACAGTGTTAATTCTGACTTACAGAATACGAGAACACAATGAAATAAAACAGCCATTTTCTGGTCCTAAAGCAGAAAAAAAGTTCAGTGGGGAAAGTTCCTGGACTCTCAGTGTTGGGATTGGTTCTTATTGCTACAATAAGCTTATTGTGCTTATTGGTTCTTAAAGCACATCATGAGGCTTTAGAATCAATTAAGGCTAGGCTTGGGTCCCAGCTTTAGCATAAGCTGAGTGATCTCAGACATATTACTTTACCTCTCTGAGCCTAAATTTCCATACCCAGAATAAACGTACTTCACAGGACTGTGTGAGAAGTGAGGCAATATATGTGAAGAAATACAACGTGATGTGTGGCACAAAAAGACGCTATTTCCCTTCTAGTTACTTGGAGGCTTCATTCATTCACTTCACCTAGGTCTCTGCTCAAACGTCACTTCCTTCTGAACCTTCCGATCTACAATAAAAACCTCAATCCTCTATCCCCTTACCCTGCTATTCTTTTTCATAGTCCTCATCCTCACTTGATATTACATCATGGGTTTGTCAGCCTTTCTGTTTACTGTACCTACTGGACTATAAGGTAAGCCCAGGAGGACAGCAGCTTCTTCTTGTTTATTTTGTTTACTGCTGTATCTCAACCACCAGGAAAGTGCCTGACATGCAATTAGTGTTTAATAAATATTTGTTGAATGACTAAATGAATTAATTCAACACTCACTTGGGACCTGCTGTCCAAGAGGCATCACGTAGGAAGGACTTACAGATAAGTAAGAAATGAGATTATAGGAGAAACTACCGTGCCTGCTCTGGAATCTGCAAAGAATTCGAACTCACCTGGACCCTCACCGTTGCCTCCTGACTATTCTTTGTGTCTACTCTGCCCCCCTATGTTCCATTTGTTAATCAGCAGCCAAAAAGACCCCCAAAAAGTCAACATTGGATCAGATTTCTCTGCTTAAGCCCCTCTAGTGGCTTCCCATTCCAATTAGAGTAAAGCCCAAACTCCTTACCATGGCCTGAGAAGCCTACCTTCCATTCCCTCTCCCTCCCTCCTTGACTTTCAGGCACACTGGCTTTCTGCCTCTCAAACATGCCAAAGTCTTGTTATTTCTTTTTTAATTTAAAAATAAACATACATTTTTGTTCATTCAAAACCCTAAGTTCTATTTATATAATCAACAATATTCTGTTCTAATGCCTAAATTTTTCAGCAAGCAAGGACTAATGTAAAAAATAACTCTTCAATGGACACGAGTGTCGAGGTCTTTTGTGCTGGCTGCTCAGTCTGCCTGGAAAGCCCCTCCCCTGGCCTGGCTCTTCCTCCCCATTCGGTTCAGCAAAAACGTTACCTCCTTAAGGAGCTCTCCCAGGCTAAGTTGTCCCTCTACCATCACCTTCATCAAGTCGCTCTATGGGGTCCCACCGCCATTACTTTCCCCACAGCATTTCACTATCTGGGATGACTTTACTATTTATGTGTCCCACCTTCCCAGCCTGGAATGTTCCCAGCCTGGAACGGAGACAAGGACTTTGCCAGGTTCACTGCTGCATCTTCAGCCCCTAGCATGTAGTAGGCATGCAGTAAATATTTCTGAATCGGTAAACTGGATCCCAAAGGATGCTGGAGTTTGCCAGGGTAAGAGTACAGGTAAAATATGCTACGGGCCTGGGGCGCCTGGGTGGCTCAGTCGGTTAAGCGTCCGACTTCGGCTCAGGTCGTGATCTCGTGGTCCGTGAGTTCAAGCCCCACGTCAGGCTCTGTGCTGACTGCTCAGAGCCTGGAGCCTGTTTCGGATTCTGTGTCTCCCTCTCTCTCTGACCCTCCCCCATTCATGCTCTGTCTCTCTCTGTCTCAAAAATAAATAAACGTTAAAAAAAAAAATTAAAAAAAAAAAAAAAATGCTACGGGCCTAACAGTATCTTGGCCTGTTGGTTTCCTTCCGAGGACAACTGCCCCACTGCATCAGAAGATGTGAATTTGAACCAAACTTACTTAGGAATGGGCACCCGAATTAGCGTCCCTTCCACTTCTGGGTTCAGATTCATTCCACTTTCTCTTATAGCCTTGATAGCTGCAGCTGTACACTGAAAACCAGATCAAAAGGTAAACAGAATTAGTAAATAATTATTACCAGATGCAAGCCCTCTGTCGATAACTGGCAACCCATCTTGGCAGAACATGGAAACATTTAGTTCTGTTACCAGTAAGATCAGGAAGTTACATTGGTGTAGAGTGCTTTGATCAAGCTGAATAGCAAACTACGTCCACTCCTGGTACCAGTGTACTGCGGGAGGGAAGAAAAGCAAAGAGGAGGAAAAAATAAAAAGAAAACAGCTCTGCTTCTTTGAAAAGATTTCAACGGTTTGAGGCAACACAGATCAAAACCACAATAAATCCTCAAGGGAGGGGGGCTGGTCTGTACAAAGATTGGTGTAAGGACAGATGAAAGATTTTATACATTAAAAATTCCAGTTGACATTTTACACTCAAAATATACCAGTGCCGATTTGGAATGAGTAAATAAATTTAACTCCTTCGCATCTACACTCACACCGACCTCACTCGTGTTTTGGCTTGAGCAGTGAGTCTCTGCTGGTCTGTGCTCCAGGAAAGGCAGTATGGTACACCAGTCAAAAGCCTGGGCTTTGGAGCCAGAAAGATCTCAGCCCAAATCCTTGCTCTGCCAACCATGTGACCCTGGGCAACAATCTCGACCTGAGGTCTCCACGTTGTAATCTGAGAGCACACGGTACCTGTATCTCCCGGAGGAGTAAATGAGGTAACATGAACGATGCATCTTGTTCTGTGCCTGGCACACAGTAACACCCAGGCAAGGGGCGTTATCATCTAAACTTATTCTATAAAGGTAAGAATGCGCAAATCCTGCAAACAAGGCTGAGCTGATGTCATCAGTCAGCTGACGCACTGTTGTCCCGTGTGACATCCTTCAGGGTCTTCTCTGATACAGCCTTGCTCTCTACTGTGCCAGGCGGCACAAGGTATATGGATTTCCCAACGTGCTTCACTTCACCTCAAGCAATGTAACTATACCTGCTACGAAATTCTAAAGGACAAGATAAAGCAGTGTGGATGGAAGACACTTTCATTGGCACGGCAATGTGGAATTCAAGAAAAGAAGGCCTCCGACATTTTCAAAGACTTTTAGGTTTGGCCACAGCTGGTGTACTTCACTTGGATTCACAGGGACAATTGTTGGCCCTGAGTTCCTCCCTAGACTTTGTGGTTTAATGAATGGGGTTTGTTGCACTCCTGTTTTGTTTTGGTTTTTGAGGGAGTGCCTAAAAAGCTTATCCATTTCATCTTGACATGACCTTAATTCTACAAGGACCTAAGGTACTGCCATAAGGTCAAAAAAGACAAACTGCAAGTCCACATGCAGAAGAATCATCCCTTTGGGAGGCTGTCACAGAATGGAACACAGTGTGACCATTGCTTCAAACAGTAAATTCTTCAAACGGTACTCCTGACCACCACAGACTGTTGGAGCTAGCGGGGATCTCCGACGTAATGTAGTTCAGTCCCTTCCTATGTACACAGGGACCCTACACACATATCCGGTCTTCCCTGAGAGCCAAGGGCGGTGGAATGAGGATCTTGCCCACCATACTTCTGGTTACCGGCAGAGTCGGGAGGAGATCTCAGGTGCCTCAACCCTCCATCCAATGACGTTACCTTGTATTTCCTTCCAATGTATTCAGTAATCATAGCATGTGGAGTTTAACTTTTTTTAAACAGACAAAAATAATGTGGAATTGGTCTGGTATATAAAGGGAATGGTGAAGGTAAGTAAAAGAGATGGATAAAGAAATGAAATTTTCCTCCGCCAAGAGGGCTGCCATTTTCCTTAATAAAATGAATCATTTCTAAAGTTAGCAATAAAGGGAGAACCTCCACTTTGAAGAAGTGGCCTGATCTCAAGTCTCTAAATCCTCCTCTCCTGAAGCTTCTGAATGACAGAGAACTCAACTGTAGCATCTCACCGCCACCAACTCCCTTCACCGTCTGCCCCAGTCTTTCCAGACAACTTTCCCCCAGAGGCATGGGAACACCCACTGCGGCTTCCAAGCTGGGCAGAACTATCCCTCAATATGTATATCCTTCCAGTAGAATTACAGTGCTGGGTACATGGAAAGTGCTCAGTAAATGCATGTTGAATCAGTGGATTAATGAACTGGCTTCTAGGTCAGTTCTTCTAAAATATTCTCAACATGTATATTTTCATTTGATATGGTAGGATACAGAAACTCAGGGAATTACAGTTATTTTCCCAAAACGACTTCTGAAACTCATTGTTCAGACAAAAAGGCACGTATTTCTATTGCATTTCCATCTCAGGCTGTATCCCCTTACTGAAGGGATGCTAATCAGCACCTCAGGACAAATAGGCTATTCTCAAACAGCAACACTGACCAACTAGTTGGAGCTGCTTGGAGTACTGTGTCAAGAAAGCTCATAGACTCCATCTAGGGTCAGGCAAGAAAGAGTGCCATAACCAATTAGCAATGTCTGCTATTGTGATTCTTAAGCTAATCTATGTTAAAGGATAAAAATGACAAAATTTTCTTGGACAGGCGAACAAGCACTTTGACAATCTGGGTTCAAGTCAACTTTGCTGGGGCCATTTTAATTAGTGGCCCTCCATTTTCTTTATATCCCAATGAGTCCCTAGAATGTAAGGTCTATGAAGGCAGGAACCCTGTCTGTCTTAATCATCGACAAATTCCCAACACCTCAAAGAGAACCTAATAACTCACAGAAACTCAGTAAATATTTGTGGGGGGTTTTATTTTTGTTTCCTAGTTTGTTGAATTAATGCAGGAATGGCAAAAGCACAGGCTTTAGTGTCAGACCTGTGCTCAAATCTTGACTCTATCCTAACAGTGTGAACCTGGGGAAGATATTTTACTTCTCTGAGCCTCATCTATAAAATGGAATAAATACTGCTTCATTTTAGAAAGTACCTGTGTTGATCACTAAACAAAATATGAAAAAGCAAAGCCTGGCAACACAGCAGACACTCAGTACACATTAGCTTTCTTCCTTCCACAAGAGCAATCGTGGAGGCTGTGGAATTTTTTTTTTTTTCATTTGCCTTGTTCAAATCAAGCTGTGGTTTTTTACTCCCTTCTTTTCTTTCCCATCATTAACTCTAGCTGCAGGCAAGTTTATGGAAGGCAGCAACTGTGTGTATCATTCATCAAGCAGGACACGTGTTAAACAAATGCAACACAGTGTTCTGTCTGCAGTGCGTTTGAAAAGATTATGCATGTAAATCTGCATCGTGTCACTACGCCACGACACAGAAATGCTCAGGTTTGGAAAGAAAGCCAACCGCATGTGAGACATAAAGGAATTACATAAACACAGAGGGGATTAGCTCAGCATTTTCAAGCTATGAACCTGGGTAGTCTATGGACAGTTTCTAAACTAGAGGAAGGAAATGTTTAGTTAGAGCTATTTGTTTAATATATGCACCAGATGAGATAAAGGAATTCAAAAGACAATGTAAGTCACACTTCCTCACTCTGTCCTTGCAAAGAACCTCTCTACTGAGATGATTATGAAGATTTTTCTTTTCAAAACTCACAGAATTTCAACTTAGGAAGATGGCAGAGATACTTTGGTAAAAAAATGAAGATATACTCCAACTTCCTAAGAAAAAATTAAGCTGTTAATACCTCCTCCTGCCTCATAAGATGCTCTGGTGGCCAATCAGGTGCTTCTTCTGTGAATGCCATTTGCTATTTAATAACAGAAGTGGCTGGCTCTGAAAAGCAATCTGCCTGATGAGGTCTTCAAGCTGTGTAATTAGGAGGCTATTCCCTAAATTGGCCCACGGTGCCTATGGGATCAGATGAACAAGGCAGAAGGCCTCAGCCATTTAGAGGGAGCCAGCATGGGAAAGAGTTGACAATTCTCTTTTCATCCATTTCTCTGCTTCTCAGTGACACCAGGAAAGAGTGCCTTCCTTCCATCAATCTAACGACAAGTATTCATCCACTTGAGGAAAATCTACTGAGTGCTTCCGTGTGCCAGGCAGCGTGAGGGGTGCTGGACGCAAGGAACAAGTTAGATACAATTTCTACCTTCCAAGCTTACAATCTAATGGAAAGGAGATGGAAAATAAAGATGGAAATAAATGTGTAACTGTTAATGAGAAGTGTGATGAAGAAAAAGAACGTGCTATGTAAGAGAGGCCAGTGTGGATGAATAATTGAGATTGAGCAGATTAGGGAAGGTGTCCCTGAAAAAGTGACATTTAGGCTATGATCCAAAGTAGGAATAACAATTAGACATGCAAGAGTGTTCCAAGCAAAGGCAACAGCATATGCGTAACTCCTGGGGATGCAAAGGTATGGCGCATTTGAGGAACTGAAAGGCCAGTGTGCCTAGACCGGTGTACAGGGATGACAGTGGCATTAGACTGCAGAGATTAGAGGCAGACCAGGGCCATATCAGAAGGCAAAGCCTTTTTTTTTTTTTTTTAATGTTATTTATTTTTGAGAGAGAGAAAGAGAGACAGAGCACGAGCGGGGTAGGGGCAGAGAGAGAGGAAGACACAGAATCCGAAGCACGTTCCAGGCTCTGAGCTGTCAGCCCAGAGCCCGACGTGGGGCTTGAACTCACGGACTGTGAGATCATGACCTGAGCTGAAGTTGGACACTTAACCGACCGAGCCACCCAGGTGCCCCCATAAGGCAAAGCCTTCTAGGCCAAAATAACTTTTTTCCAAAAGACTACGGAGCCACTGATAAATTTAAAGCATGGGAATGATATAATCCAATACATATTTTTAAAAGTCCACTCTGGCTGCAGTATGGAAAACAGAACAGCCCCACACAAGTGTGCCTGGCACATTAGCTACAGCAGCCTTCTGATTTGAAACAGTTTGTTCACAGCAAGGGATTTCCCTCCTCATGTCTCTAACCCAGTTTGTCAAATCCAACAGGTTCCACTTTGGTCTTTGGGAGAGAAGTATTGATAGAGACCATCGGAACAGGAAGAGACTTCAGATTCCTCTACCCCATGTTAACAGATGATAAAATGGAGGTCAAACAGTAGAGATGGGACCGGGTCCCAGGTTCCCCAGGACTCCCAGTCCAGGTCAATTCCCAATCCACTGGAACAATAAGGAAAAGCCCATTTGTCTTCCTCAACTAGACTTAAAATCATAGCCTCAAGGCTGTGATGATCTAATGCAATCCACCTTCCAGCCCTGGAGGCTCTGTGCTCTGTCCAATTCTGCAATGGACCAGTTTGAAAGGAATATGAATTCCTGAAGGTCTGCTCCCAATACTAATGCAAAGGTCACAAACTGGGGGCCCATAGCCCAAATCTGGCCCATTAATACACTTTGTCTCACAGTCTTTAAAAAAAAAAAAAAAGTGAATTTGTTACCAACATTTAGGAAAGATCTTATATAAAAATGTGAGTTACTGGCTTATTCTAGAAATAAAAACCTTAGCGTCTGATAACACTGATTACCAGGTTTAACTTCTGCCTGGCAATGATCAGCAGGAGCTGGGCAGAGGCTGCTCCCTTCAGACCGGGTGCAGGCTCTCCCGCTTACCCCAGCCCCTTCCATTTGGCTAAGCGCCAATCACTGTATCGCCACTATTATGTTCCTTAGATGGAGCCAGTTTCAGTATTCAAGTTACTTGCCTGGCCTTTTAGTGCTTGAGTTTAACAAAAAAGGAATTTTGAAACAAGAAGAGAGTTTTTCCTTATCATTAAGTTCCCTTTATTGTGCCTTCTCTCTTGTTCCATCCCAAGCTGGAGGGACTACTTCTTCCTGACTTGACCTAGCCTCCTCCATTCCAAAAGAGATCACGAAGAGGTCCCTTTGGCAAAAGCCACCTTACCTCTGGGAAGCTGGCCATATTCACCAAAATCAGCTGTGGAGACTTCATGGAGATCTGGCCAATCTGGTTTAAAGCAAGCTTCCCATCAGCAGTTACCACAGTGATATGATCAAGGGATCCTAAAAGAAAAGTCACAGAGTCTTAGAACTCAGAAAGACCTTAACAGCCCCACATCTAAGTCCCTACCTAATTCAGATTCAACTAATATTCAGTGATCCCTTATCAATGTGGCAAAACTGTTCAAGGGGCTGTCACAGGAGCAGCAGTGTCACATGCCGGAAAGGGCTCTGAAGTGTTGTCAGAACTAGGACTTCCCTACCGTCAACCAGCGTAGCCAATCATAAATGGCTCATTCTGAGACACAAAGAAAAAGTGGGGGAGGGGTCCTCTTAGGCAAACTGGGAATTGTCCCAGCATACCATTGTAAGAATAATGCAGTGCAGTACTTTATTAAGACCCCAAGATCTGATGTGAAGTATTCAACCAGATTCAATGTCATCACAGGAGAGGAGGTTGTTGACAACACTGGCTTCAATCTGGAAAAGTCCAGGAGGTATAATGGTAAAAATCTCCACAATTCTGAAGACCAATGACCTGGGTTCAAATACCAGCTCTGCCCCCTCCTGATTATGTGACCCTAGGCAAATCCCCTAAACCTTTAGACACCTGTTTCCTGATCTCTGTAAATGGGGCATACAAATTGTACCTACCTCATCGGGTTGTTATGAAAGTCTCTGGAAGGCACTTGTAACTGGCATATACGAGTGCCCAGTAAATGTTAACCGTTACTACTTCTTGACTTTCTCCTGTATTTTAACCAAGCTAAACTACTTACAATTTCTCTAATACAGTCTGCTCTTTCTTGCCTCAGGATTCTGAGCATATATTGTTCTTTCCATTGAGAATGTCCTTCTCTGCTCAGATAACTCCAGCTCATTCTTTAACACTCAGCTATAATAGCCTCCAATCTCAGAAATCTTATCTGACCTTCTAGGCTGGATAACAAACCCCCTTATGAGCTCCCTAGGACCCCATGCACCCTTCTATAATGATGATAACCAGATTTGCTGAACACTTCCTATGCACAAGACACCATGCTAAATGCTCTCTATAATTTCTTTTGCTTTCGTTATCACAACTCTATGAGATAGTCCCACTATTTTACAGATGAGGAAACGGAGGACCAGACAGTAACTTGTCCAAGGTCACAACAGTTCTTAATAATGGAGCCTAAATTCAAACCCAGGTCTGGACAACTCTACAGCCAAGTTCTTCACCACTCTGCTTTGCTATCTGGTTTTATCCATGTTGGTTTACTTGTTGATCTCTTCACATTAGGCTCCAGGCTCTTGGAAGCTGGGAACAACGTCCTTTCTCTCTGTATCTACAGCACCTACTCAATCAGCACGGAATAAGTGCTCAATAATGTTTTGGTGAATACATCAGTGTACAGATGGATGGATGAATGGAAGAGGGCAAGAACAAATACATGGATAAATTTGTATCTTAGACAACTATTAAAAGCAATCAACAGAAGACCATGGGGGAGGGGAAGGAAAAAAAAAAAGTTAAGAGAGGGAGGGAGCCAAACCATAAGAAACTCTTAAAAACTGAGAACAAACTGAGGGTTGGTGGGGAGTGGGAGGGAGGGGGGGGTGATGGGCATTGAGGAGGGCACCTGTTGGGATGAGCACTGGGTGTTGTATGGAAACCAATCTGACAATAAATTTCATATTACAAAAATAATTTTTAAAAAAAGCAATCAACTACCTTGGAGATAGAAATTACTGGTAGACAGACAGAGGTGTGAAAGGAAAAGTGCCTGCTGGCTCAGATAGTAGTGAAAGAGGATATGGAAGAATATGGCACAGAAAAGACTGGCTAAGTTCAGTTTCACCCAGTCTCTTCATGGCCCCAAGTTCTAGAGAGAACGTTACACAAACATAACCCTGAAGAGAAGGAGGCAAAAAGGAAATACCAACGGGAGGCCTTTTGAAAATGGATCTTAACTCAGCCTTCCTGATTTGCCATAAGATCCTTTGCCACAGAAGTCGCAACATGGGCTTTTCAGTATGCAATTGTGGTGGTTCCCATTCCCTAAATCCATATCAACATAATGCATCAAATCCTTTTCCCTCAATCTGTCCCCAGCGAGAATCTCCCTCAGCCTCATTCCTGCCCCTCATTTTCACAGAGGTTAACATTTAACAAATTACACTCCCAACCCCTTTCCAGGCCCATCATCTTTTTAAGTTCAACAAGAGTGGAGCTTGCTGGCTAATTTTAAGTATCACATTTCTCCCTGAGCTCCTCTCAAACTGCTCTCTGGTTTCGGCTGCAGAATGTTAACAGGCCAGAAAGCACAGGGGAGACAAAGCACTTTATCAGTTTCATACCTAAAATAATAAGCAAGTTTAAAATAAACAGTTGGGAGAGATTGAATGGCACGCTCTACTGTCAGCAAAGGCAGAAATGCCCCAGTCCAAAGGTTGACAAATGACGGAATGGTCTTCTGATTTCACACAGGATCTCGTCTCTAAACTCAGTATGTTTCTGCTGGTGTTTATAAATGGAGCTGTATATTTTCCATTTGGTTTTCTTAAGAACAAGTTCATGAAGTATTTCCTAGTTTCCTTAGGAACTATCCCAGCCAAGATGTGAGTGGGAGCAGCCCAAGCTCCTATAGATACCTTCAGAGGGGGTCCCAGGCTTGACTCTAGGATGATGACAATTTCCAAAAGGCCAATTTAACAGCAATTGGATTTTTCCTGCCTGCCTGCACCATTAGCTGACAACTCACTTCTTCCATCACATCTGCAAACAGTTCTCTTAGACAGTTCTGACATTTCCCACTTAGAAAAGCCACTTTCAGGAAGTTATTAACCCAAACGGAATCTTCCTGGTCAAGCTCAGAGGTACAGAAATGCCTCAGATGGATAGGTCTGCAGCCACTTGGTTCCCAGTAAGGGATAAGAATGGCCAAATAGGACAAATTGGCAAAATCAGACCAAAAATGTCAGTTACTGTAAGACCAAATACCTAGAAGTGCTTATATAGTATAATCATAATAAAAATCCCATTTTTTGAGAGTGCAATTCCATGGGAGCAAAGACCATGCCTACTTTTGTTCACCACTTGTGGACCAGCACAATACTTAGTTCATCGTTGAACGGACAAATAAACATAGTATTAACTACGAGCCAGGCACTGTGCTCGAACCATTACATGTGTCACCTCACTGACTTTAATACTCACCCCAAAGCTATAAGGTGGGAATCAGACAAGGAAACTGAGGACCAGAAAAGTAAAGTTAACTGCCCATGGTCACCAGTTAGTAAGTAACAAAGCTAGGACTGAAACCCAGCCCTGCCAAAGCCATGATCTTTCCACTATGCCCTTCTCCAAAACATTGGTTCAGTCACTAACCTGGTGAGGTCCTTATATTGACAGTCTTATTGAAATTATCTTTGAGCGCTTCTATCACAGACTTCATTTCTTCATCCACCTCTTCCAAGCTGATTATATCCTCAACCAAGGCAGCATTAAGATTCACTCTGGTTTGGAACTGTCCTTTCCCTTTGGCTAGAAAGTCAACAATCAGTGAATACAAGAACAGCAGCAGAAACAGAGACAATAAACAATTAGGGAAGGAGTGCCTACGAAATGCAGGGAAAAATGCCAAGTGCTAAAAAACTGTACATCATCAGTGTCCTACAAAATAGCCTACGTTTATTACCCACTGGATTCCCAGAAAATGCTAATCATTTTCTGAGGTACTAGTGAAGGTACAGGCTTTATAATGAAACACCCCAGGTGAAAATCCTGGCTATCACGCATACGAGTTTTATGACTTTGAGCAATTACTCTGCTCTTCTGAGTATCAGGTTCCTTCCCTATAAAACAGGGATAATATCTATACTGCCAGGTTGCTATGATACAAATTAAGTAATTCAAACACCTATAAGAGCACTATCCACATGGCATGCACTCCATAAATAAATTAATTCCTTATTTTTTAGAAAAATAAACAGAAGATGAGAAAGGTAAAGTGACTTGCCTAATGTCACCAGATCATGAAATAGTATAGCCAAGATTTGGTCTCAGATCTGCCTAATTTTAACCTACAAACTTTCCATTAGATTGTCTCTATACAATCTAATTGGAGACACAGGAAATACATTAATTCATTTTAAAACGAATGCTAAGACAAGGATATGCAAAGTATCTGATAGCTGGTAGAGACAAAAGGAACAACAGCAGTTACAGACATTAAATACCACCAGTGGTGATAATAATGACTCATATTTCAGAAAAATCAACAGCAATGGGAGCTGAATAAAATTCTATTTTATGCCTAAGCCACCATGGTGATTTTTCATTTACATTCTATGTATATAGATCACTCCCACAAGTATACAAATATTCCTGCATTTCTTCGTGGGAGGTGGGTCAAGGGAAAAAAAGAATAAAAATATTAAGTACTACTACTATCCTACACTTATTTGCTAACAATTCAAGTATTTATTGAGATTCATTCACAACAAATTTTATTAAACATCTACAGAGAGCTAACTCCTGTGGTATTTGTATAGCATATTATAATTTGCAATGCAATTTAAAGTACATTCTTCTATTAGATAATCAAAGCAGCTCTTGGAAGTAGGAAGAACAGATATTATTACTGTTCCCATTGTAGAGGGAGATGAGATGAGATGAGAAATCTATAGCACAAGTCATTTAAATGTGTTCCCCAAAGTACCAACCAGTAAGCAGCAGAGTGATTTTTAAAAAAATATTTATTGGCTTGTGTCACCACCGTTCTTGAAACCTTACTGCCCTTAAGTTAACAGAATAATGGCTTAGTATTTTTGGAACTAATGAAAGATGACAATCTTCAGATTCAGAAACACAAGTTCCAAACAGGATACTAAAAGTAAATTCATACCTAGACATCCTGTGAACGCAGAAAATTAAGGACAAAGAGATCTTGAAAAGAGCCCAAGATAAAAGAAAAATTATCTAAAAAGGATCAAAATTTACAGTAACAGTATACTTTCCAAGAGCCACAACAGGAGCTATAAATGATGGAAACAGTATCTTCAATTTTAGATTTTCTAAACTAAGAATGTATGTTAAAATTTTTAAGTGGGAGCCTGGGTGGCTCAGTCTGTTAAGCGTCTGATTTTGGCTCAAGGCATGATCTCATAGTTCCTAAGTTTGAGCCCCGAGTCAGGCTCTGTGCTGACAGCTCAGAGCCTGGAGGCTACTTCGGATTCTGTGTCTTCCTCTCTCTCTCTCTCTGCCCTTCCCCTGCTCACACTCTCTCTCTCTCTCAAAACAAAAAGAAAAAAATTAAGTTATGCCCATCAATATGAGGATAGATAATATGAATAAAATAGTATACAGTCATGAGAAAGAAAGATCTACAACTACACAGAATAAATCTCACAATCATAACGTTGAGCAAAGAGGCTAGACACTAGAATACAGAATGTGCAGCACAGAAGCCAGATATAAGAATATAGAGACAAACATAATCCTGCCATTAGAAGTCAGAATACAGGGGCGCTCAGTCGGTAAGTGTCCAATTTCGGCTCAGGTCATGATCTGGCAGTCTGTGTGTTCGAGCCCCACGTCGGGCTCTGTACTGACAGCTCGGAGCCTGGAGCCTGCTTTGGATTCTGTGTCTCCTTCTCTCTCTGCTCCTCCCCCACTCACACTCTGTCTCTCTCTCAAAAATAAACATTAAAAAAAATTAAAAAAATAAAAAAAAAAAAGAAGTCAGGATATAGTTACCTACAAGGAGTAGGAGGTAAATTACTAGAAGGGAGCATAAAGGGGACTTCTGACATGCTGGGAATTTCTGGTTTTTGATCTAGGTGCTGATTACACAAGTGTTTTCAGTTTGTGAAAATGACCAAGCTGTTTCTTATGATAACTGCACTTTTCTATAGGTGCCTTTTAATTTCTATAAAAAGTTAAAAAAAAAGAAATTAAGGGTAGCTACCAAAACAATAAGAAATAAAATGTATAACTTCCAAATTAGCAGAGATGAGAAAACAGAAATAAAAAAAAATTTGGCTAATTCAATAGAAAGGAGGAGAAAAACAAAGAAAACTATGATAAAGTAAAAAATAAAATGGTAGATATACAAATACTCAGTAATCACAATAAATATACACAGACCAAGAATTTGACTTAAAAGTTGGAGACTCTCAGGATGCCTGAGTGGCTCAGTCAGTTAAGCATCCAACTCCTGATTTCAGCTCAAGTCACGATCTCACAGTCATGAGATCGAGCTCCCATGTCAGGCTTCTCACTGAGTGTGGAGCCTGCTTGGGATTCTCTCTCTCCCTCTTCTCTCCCTGCTCCTCCCCACCTTGTACGTGCTTTCTCTCTCTCTATCGAAAATAAATAAACATTAAAAAACTCCATCTATTTCAAAAACAAAAGTTACAGATTCTCAGTAAGATATTTTTAAATCTAGTCATATACAACACGTAAGAGGTTTTACAAAAACATAAGATTACAGAAAGTTTAATGTACATGAATGGAAAAATAACCCTGGAAAATATTAAACAAAAGAAGGCTGATAGCTATATCAACATCTAAAAATAGATTTTAAGACAAAATGCATTTTTAGAAAAAATGAAGGCCACTTCATAATGACAATAGAAACAATTCACCAGAAAGATACTCCCCTTCTGAGCTTAAATACACCACATAATGTAGCGTCAAGATCAATGGAATTAAAAGGAGAAACTGATGAATCTACAATCATACAAAGACATTCAAAATACCTTCCTTCATAACTGATAAATTGAGCAAATAAAAAAAAATAGAAAATTTGATCAATACAATTAGCCAACTCAATCTAATGGTCATATACACAATCTTGCATCCAGCAGTAAGAGAATACATTCTTCTCAAGCATATTTGGACTTGTATACAAAATGACCTTGTTCTATCCCTCAAAACAAATCTCAATAAATATCAAAGAATCTTCATCATATAGGACATAGTCTCTGATCACAGTGGGATCAAGCTAACTCTCCAAAAAACATGTTTGAAAATTTTTAAACACTTCAAAATAAGTCATGAACTAATGGAAAACACATAATGAAAATTTTAAGTGTTTTAAAATAATAATAATACTGTATATCTAAAACTTCTTTGAGCCACCTGACATATTTACATAGAAGTTTATAGCTTTATACACTTATAGGAAAAAGAACAAAGGTTGAAAATTAATGAACTCTCCAGTTCAAAGGATAGAAAAAGAAAGACAGGGGAGAAAATAAACAATAAAGGGCAGAAATCAATAAAACCAAAAATGACAAATCAACAAAATTAAAATCTCTTTCTTAAAAGGCTTATGAAACGAAAACACTTCTTTCAAGAATAACTGAGGAAAAAAAGGAAGTAGACAAGTCAATTAATATTAAGAAAGAAAAGGAGAAGACAGTTACAAAAACATTAGAGATTTTAATAATTTTGACAGACTATTATGGACAACTTTATGCCAACAACTTTGAAAAAGTAGAAATAATAAAAAATTTCCTAAAAATACATAATTTACTAAAATTAACTGAAGAAAAAAGAGAACATCTAAATAGCATCATAATCATTAAAGAAACTGAATCTATGATTTAAAGCCTGCCCACACACAATACCAGGTTCAGGTGATTTCATAGGCATGTTCTAACAATCATGTAAGAAACTGATTAATCCTGGTCTTACACAGACCATCCCACTGAGAGAGAGACAGAAAGACAAAGATGAACTCCCAGCTCACATCATGAGACTAATATAGTCTTGATACCAAAACCGGACAAGCAAATGCTAGAAAGTTATACCCATCAATATCAGAGACTTACATTAAGGCTAACCTCACATAAAGGTAGAGACTCAAAAATCCTAAATTAATATTAGCAAACCAAATCCAACAACATACATACAAATTATGTATCAAGCAGTGTACATACAAATTATATATCAAAAGGAGCAAGCAGGGCTCATACCAAAAATGCAAAAGTGGTTTAACATCAGAAAAAGCTACTGATGTTGAGTCACCCCATTAGTAGATTAAAAAAGTAAAAAAAAAAAAAAAAAAAAAAGACGATCGTCTCAATAAATGCACTAAGAGCATTTGATAAAAACTTAACACCCATTCAAAACAAAAATTCTTAACAAAATAGGGACAGAAGATATTTGCTTAAAAGAGAGACTACTGAAAAATAAAGCAAACATAATTCTTGATGTTAACATATGAGAAGTGTTCCTTAACAAGTTAGAAATATAACAAGGATGCCTACTATCATCAGTCATGTTTATTCAAACTATATTAGAGTTCCTAGCCAATGCAGTTAGAAAGAGAGAAGGGAGGGAGGAAGAAAGGAAGAGAGGGGAGGAAGAAAAGGTATATGGATTAGAAAGGGAAAAACAGAGCTACCATCATTTACGGGTATCACAATTACCTGGAAAATTCAAAAGAATATACAAATAATAGATATAATAAAAGAGTTCTAAGTTGCAAGATATCACATCGGTGTATAATAACCAAAAGGGTTCCTATTCACCAGCAACCAAACAGCACGAATGATCTTTAAAAAAGATATGAATTTAAAAAAACAAATCTTCCATAAAATAACACAATAGATCCACTCATGACCTTAAGGTAGGGTCATTTTTCTTAAACCGAAAAAAAAAAAAAGCATTATCCACAAAGGAAAAGATTAATAAATTGACTACCTTAAAATTAAGAACTTCTATTCATCAAAAGACACAATTAAATGTAAGTGATGAATCACTGAATTCTACTCCTGACACCAACATTACACTATATGTTAAGTAACTCGAATTTAAATAAAAACTTGAAACAAAACACCACTAACAGACTGAAATGGCAAGCACATCAGCAATACGTACATATGACATAAGTCTTATCTTTAGAATATACTGAAACTCCTACCAATTGACTTTTTTTTAATGGGCAAAAGACTGGAAAGAGGATATACAAAGAGCCAAAAAACAGATGTAAAGGTGCTCGCCATCATCACCCATCAAGAAATGACAAATTAAAACCACAATGAGATAAAACCACACACCCATCAGAATGGCTAGAAATAAAAAGACAGTGTACTGAGCACTCGTGAGTACGTGGAACAAAGAGAAAGCTAAAACCTCTTTGGTAGGAGTGTAAACTGGCACAACCATTCTGGAAAACTGTATGTACTGAAAGGGAATATACACATCCTCGAAAGACTCGACCATCCCACCTCTTGGTATATGTACACCAACAGGAAGGTATATATATATGGGCACCAAAATCCATGTACATGCACATTCACAGTAGCACTATTTACTTCCAGTTCAAAACTGGAAGCAGCCCAAATACCCATCAACTGGACAAGCATACACAAGTTGTGGTATAAGCATTCACTAGGATACCATAAATAAAAACGCAGAGACAACTACTACATGCAACAACATAGACAAATCTCACAAACAGATTGTTACCGGAGGAAGCCAGGCACAAAAGAAGCTACAGTGAGCTCAAAAAGGGAAAACCTAATCCATAGTGCTAAAGTCCCAAAATGGGTTATCTTTCAAAGGGTGACAACCGAAAGGGACGGGCAGGAAGCTTCCAGAGTACGAGTGATGTTCTATATCTTGATGTGGGTGATGGGTACAAGGCTGTGTTCACTTTGTGAGAATTCTCTGAACTGTAACCACTTACAATGAATGTATGTACTATTCTGCATATATGTTATAACCCCAAAATTTATTTAATAAAAAATATGTATGTGACCAAAACGACAATACCCAGAAATAAAGCTGATCAAAGAAATATATAAAATCTTTATGGAGAAAAACTAACAATATGATTATAAATTTCACATACAGGAGTGAAAGGCCAGAAAAGTGTGTATGTATAGTAAGGGGAAAGATTTTTACCACTAGGTTCAAGGCTTTCTGACAGTGATTCAGGTAGCAAGAAATTTAGAAGAGGAAGAGATAAGTGATTCAACAAAATCAACTAAAATCAACAAAAAACTTGACATGCAACAGAGGAGGCATTACAAATCTGGGAGAAAAGAAGGGGCTAATCAATAAGTGATGTTGACACAACATATGACCCATTTCAAAAAAGAAACTTAAAACTAGATTCCCAGCCTCACAACACCTTCAAAAATAAATTCCATATGGACTCAAAACCCACGAAAAGTAAAAAACTTTAAAATATTTAGAAGAAAATATAGAAGAATATGACTCTGGGTAGGTAAGGATTTGTTACAGAAGACACAAAAAGTACAAATGATAAAGGAAAGGACGAAAAAAATAGGACCACATTAAAACTTATGGTCAACAAAAGACACCATTAAGTAAAAGGCAAAGCAGACAGCTATAGCACAATCAACAAACGACTCTCATTCCTAATACAGAAGGAATCCAACAAATTTCAAAGAAAAAGTGAAACAACCGACTTTTTAAAGAGGCAGAAGAGCTAAAAACTGAGCAGTCAAGTAAATATGAAAAGCTGCTTACACGCTATAGCTAATGTGTGCATCAGGAGGCCCCCCCCCCATTCCCAGTTCTGCCACTATCTAGATGTGACCATGGACAAACATCGTACATAGGTACCTCGGTTTCCTCGTTTGCAAATGGTGAGATTTGGGCTTCACCAGATAATTATAAAAATGCCTTCACTAGATAATAATAATTCTTTCAATAGATAATTATAAAGGTCAAATTATTAAATACGTGAATTTGTGAAATTTAAAAAAAATCAGTGCAACATACAGATGAAAAGTTGTTACCATTATCACTAGTAACAATATAAATCTTCTAACTATTAATGCTCTTACAGCAATTTGTTAATTTTCCTATTAATAGCAAAGGGAGGGTTCATATGAAACCATAAAAGGAAAGTCAGCGGAAAAAATATTCAGCAGCATGTTTCCAACACCATCCTTGGGAATGGACTCCCTGACCCACCACTGCAAATAGCACGTGTGCTTTGAGGTGTGCTAAGGAGTGCTTTCTGCACTCCTTATTCATTCAACAACATTTTTTGATACATACTATGTGTCAGGACCTGTTAGGTACTAAATAAGGCACGGACCCTATTCTCATAGGGTCCAGCATAGAAGACACAGAACAAACAATAATTAATCTCACAATTAATTGATTAATTAACGGGTGCTGTGCTAAGGACGTCAAAGGTAAAATAACAGTGCACAAGAGTGCACGTAACAAGGGACCTGACCCAGTCTAAGGGGTCAGAGAGGACTTCCCTGAGGAAGCGACATTTAAGCTGAGACCTGCGGCATATCAAAGTCTCATTCTTGGATGACACAAACCATTAAGATCATCCATCTAAATCCATGGCTCTAATACCTCCTCACCCAACAAACTTCTGGTTTTAATTTCACTTCCAACAGAGGTCTTGCTTGTTATAAGGAGAAAATATGTTGATCTCTGCCACAAATATTCTGGTTGGCTTGGCACTTACATCTCTAATTCCAAAACTAAAACTAAAAGAAGGAAATGAGGTATATTCTGAGCAATGGTAACACGGGAGGCCACACGGTAATGAGCAAAGAGACCCTTGGTTCTAACACTGTCTCTGTCACTGTGGTATTTAAGCTGATGAACTGAACTATCTGAGACACCATCTCCACGTTCTTCCTCAAGGGGAGAAATTCAGTACATCTCTGAGATCCCTTCCAGCTACAATAGTTCAAGGGCTAAATGCAAGAAAAGGGCGAAGAGGTCATATATCTCTACCTTTGGCTTTCTTGGTAGCGAAATAACGGATTGGTACAGCTGGTGAGGCCATGTATTGTCCATGGTCATTTTGTCTGCCACTCACTGTCTTCAGCGTCACTTCTGAAACAGGTCTGGTCAAGGCTGCAAAGGAGTTACAAAAGACAGGGTGGACCAAGCGGAAGCATCTTAATCCCAAGGCCATGCCGGAAGACAATCCTTGTGAACATTCACTATAAAGACTAAAACCAAAAAAAAAAAAAAAAAAAGGAAAACAGATAGTATTACAACTTCAGAAAATAATTTGTACCAATTATCAAGCAACAACTGCAAACTAAGCTATATGCTAAGCAATTTAAATATATTACCTCCTCCCAACAGCCATACAAGGAAATATGATTAGCCCCATATTACAGAAAGATACTGAAGCTCACAGAGATTTAAGTAACTTGCCCACAGTCTGTAGGACTCCAAATCGCCAGGCTCTTTCCACTGTACCAAATGCCCCTTATAGTACACAGGAAACACAGAGTTAAGTAAATGTGCAGCAGCTGAAATCTTTAATGATGCTAATTAAACCCTTACATGAGAAAAGGCAAAAAAATCTTGATAAAGTTATACTCTAAAAAGGGAGGGCAGAGCACTGGAAGAGGACTTTAAACTAAATTTAAAAAACTCATTTCAACAGGCATAAAATGACTGGAAAATTCACACGACAGCATTTAATTAAAATTTTCTTTGGTTCCTTATGCGCTGATTACCAATTAGAATGCACTTTACTTTAATGTGAGTCTGAAGCACGGTTGAGGTTTGAGGTCTTCCATGTTACAGAACTAAAGCTCTGGAAAATGCCACCCTCCTCTGTGTTAACACAAGTTATACATTATACTTCTAAGGTCTCTGACCATGAAAAGATGCGGGAGTCTACAGCCAGCTTCTGCCAGGAATCTGGCTATCACTCAGTTAAAACCAAGAGCAATTAGCATCAAATACCTGGAAGTTACTATCTTTGAAAATCAGTCCTATACCTCATTAGAAAAAAAAAAAAAATCCCATCCTTAAATGTTAATGCAGCAGAACTGAATAAAAGCATGCACTTTGCAGCCAGGAAGACCTGGAATCTAATCCCAGCTCCACCACTGACTAAATGCCCCTGAACACCTCTGCACCTTCATTTCCTCAACTGTGAAATGGGGATAATTATAGTTATTTCTTAGGCTCGGGAAGAATAAATGAGTTTATGCAGGTAAGATAATTGGCACAGTGCCCAGCTAATAGCAGGAGCCCCCCCGCCCCCCAAAGAGTATCTGTTGACAGCTATCACCTTTCCTTTCAAAAAGACTTCTACACAACGGTCAGACACAATAAAGAATCCCGCGTGTCTTTACCAATGATAGTCTAAGATAGTATAAGATAGTCTAGCCAGTCAGATCTGGATGTAAATTCCAACTTCGGGCAATTCACTGCACCTATCTGGGCATCACTTTCTTCATCTGCAAAATGAGAAAAATAATCCTGATCTTAAAATGAGATAGTAAATGCATGTAAAACACCTAGCACAGTGCCCGGGATATAGTACCTACTTAATAAATGCTAGCTACCATTATTATTATTTCTTAAAAGAAAAGCGAGTAAATCAAAGGCAAATAATTTCTCCTGATGGAGGTTTTTTTTTTTTCTCTCCTGCTGGAATTTTTAATAGCAAGGGATGCTAGATGTCTGTGATTGACTACATGAAATCAGTAAAAGCAAATCTAGATTTTAAAAAGTATCTTTCCTCTTCTTTAATTATTTTCAATAGCTACTATTAATTGAAGTCAGGCCTGGGCTGCTTGCTTTACCATGTCTAATCCTCCCAATAATGCCACAGAGAAAGTATAATAATCTCCATTTTACAGATGTAGAAACTGATGCTCAAAGAGACCATCGCTGTCCAAGGGCACGGAACTATTGGCTCTGCCCTATTTTGCCAAAACTGTTCACAAAATTTGGCTCTAAGTGAGGTTTCTATATCTAGGTTTTTCTAATATAGCCAATGCCTTACCCACACTTATATCCAAATATGGCTGTATAATAATGCGTTTTGTTGTTGTTGTTTTTTTAATCTACAGGGTTTCAATCTGGTTGCTCCATTTAAGACAGGTTTCCTGGTGTTCCTGTTGCAGGTCATAATACCAATCCACAAAGCAACAGGAAATCAAAATGGGTTAGAAATAAACAACCTTTGACAGAAAGCGCAGCACCCAAAAGCAGACCCAGTACATGTGAACCGGAAGACAACTCTATAAATAAACCACATTGCTGAAATGTTTTAGGCGTAGATTTTAATTGCACAGAAGTCAGGAAATTTCAAAGTAGAGGTTCAATAAAGGCAGTCCCTTGGGCCCTTTACCTTAAGGACATGCATATTAACAGTTCAGCACAGAAGAGTTAGTCAAGGAAAGGAACTGTCACAGGAGCCCAGGTATTATCCGACAAAATTAACCTAAACTCAGAAAAAAATGTGAGAAAGTATTTGGGCTTTGGACACAGCCTTGAAATGGAATCCCACACTTAGGAGCTGTGTGACCTTGCATAGATCATTTAGCCTCTCTGAGCTACAGTTTCCACCCCATTTTTACTGCCGTGATATTACTGAGCCTTCAAAAAGATAATTGTAACAATAATAATGAAACAATTGCTAACATTTACAGAGTTACAACTATGTGCCAGAAACTATTCTAAACGCTGTATTGCATACATTAACTCATTTGAGCCTCATGATATCACTATGAAAAAAGGACTATTAGTATACCCATTCTATGGATGAAGAAACAAAGGCACAGATAACTTGCCCAAGATTAGATTTCAGGCAATCTAGCTCCAGAGTCTGTGCTCTTATCCAGTGTACTGTATACTATTACATATATGAAACACTCAGCAATTATTGACGTTATTATTAAAACTGTTGGGAGTATATTTTAAATCTATTTGAGGCACATACTGTTTTTCCAAAGTTAAGGTTCTCAAAACTTGACTTTGTGTTTTCTATAGAAGGTGCATTTTAATTTTGTAAAGAACTAGATGAGGGACACAAAGCCCTAGCTTATCCATTGTCCCAGCAACTTCTCACAATCCAGCTGTATATTAGCTTATAATATGTACATTTTTATAAACACGGATGTGGGTCCTCATTGTATATAAAGTACTTTCACATGTATTATCTCATAACCAAATTCATAATTACCACCCACATTTTACAAATAAGCAAAATGATTTTTCATTTCCTTGAATATTCCTCCTGCTCCTGGGTCTTCAAACATAATGCTGAAGTTGAATCTGCTTGGAATGATCTTCCCCCACCTCTTTAATGAACCATCTCTCATTTTTCTTTCAGATTTCAGCTTAAGCATCACTTTCTCAGAGGATGCCTTTCTTGGCTGTCTCCTCCAGTCCAACTCGGTCAAATGTCCTGTAGCCCACTTTCATCAACACCCTATACTTTTTTCACAGCACTTAAACAGTATCAGCTAATAGTTATTAGCTGTGTAGTTATTTGATCACTGCCTACATCCCTCCCTGAGACTATAACCACCACAAAGACTGATCTCTGGTTCTCTTGTTCACTGCTGTACCTCCAGCATAGCACAGTCCCTGAATACAGAAGACACTGAATATGAGTGATGAATACATACATGAATGAAAGTCCAGAAAGATTAAGTCCTTGCCCAAGGTCACAATTACAGTGCAAGATCTGGACTCTAAGCCTTAGATTGAAGGTCCTGGGCTCTACTTCCCAACAGTGCTTCAATCATCTCTTAGTCTCCCAGATTTTTCACATAGAGATAGTAGGGTATGCTCTCTAAATTCAGTGCCACATACAGGTATTTGCAGCAACTGACTACATAGTATCTGACTATTCACAGCATCATGACTATAGTATAGAATCATGTCCCTGATGTAACCAAAGGAGGATGACACACTTTAACAGGTAGAGAAAGAACTTTTGCCTAAGAGCTAGAAGGTACAGATCCCAATACTCCTCTCATCACTCCCTGCCAACAATCCTCTTTAGATTCATAACCACCTGTATTACAAAAAGCATTTGTGGCAGCTCTCCAGTGACATGTGACTTGTACCAAACCACTTCTCCTACCTAGATTGTGTTTCGCCAACTGCAAAATGAAGGGTCAGTTCAGGTTTTCATTCTTTCGAACTATAAAGCTCTCCAAGATTCTGGAAAATGCAGTAGAGTGCGGTGAAAGGAAAAAAGGCACCAAACTTAGAGAAGACCTGGGAAAGAGTCCTGGTTCTAGCACTTCCTAGATATGTGACCTCAGATAGATCACACTCCCTGGACCTCAATCTCCTAGGTAAAATGTAAATGACAATACTATTTGTCAGGGTTACCAGGACGATCGAATGAGGTAAGGGCTGCAGAAACACTTTGTAACTAGACAACGGCTACTGAAATGACAACTGTTTGCTGAGGGAAGGCACAGAGTAATGGTTAAAAGTTAAGGCTTTGTAATTTAAGCTCCATCCCTCACCAGCCGCATGACCCTGATAAAGTTATTTCTCTGAGCTTCCATTTCTTCATCATGGGGGGGTAATAATACCTACCCCCGTGGGATAGTTCTGAACACTAAATGTTCCTGCCAGATAGTGGGCTACAAAGGAGGGGATGCTATTGAATAAGCACCCTCCCCTCCGCATCCTCGAAGTTCGTAGCTGAGGGGACGAGCCCCGCCCCACCCCACGAAAATCTCGCGGAAGCGACAGGTCCCGCCCCCAGTCTTAAAGGTCAAGCCGGATTCGAATGGAACCGGTCAGGGTACGGTGATCAGACTCCCTCAGGTTCCCCAGAGATGCTTGAGTAGAGGTCTCTGGCACCCGGATCCAGCGCGCGCCTCGAGGCCTTGCAGAGGCCACTCACCAGCTATCGCCCAGGCTACTAGGAAAAGACCCACGCGACCGCGGAGACGGCGGCGGCGCGGGCGCCATGACGTCACGGGGCGGCGCGGCGGCGCAGGCGTAGCGCGTCACCGACGGCCTGGCAGCGGGCGACGTTGAGGTGGACGCGCCTGGAGGGCCGTCGGGCTGCGGGGTCGGGACCTGTTTCTGGGGCATGAGCCGACGGGACGACGCCGAGGCCACGAGGTGAGTCCCGCCGCGAGGCGCCCCTGCACCTGAGAGCGCCGGCCCCGCGAGGGGCTCGTAGAGGAGGCTGCCCTAGCAAGACGGCTTCTCAGGCCCCGCCCCGGATTGTCCCGCCGCTAGCCCGGAAATAACAATCCGAGAAATGACCCATTGCATCTGGGAATTCGCGGCCAGGAATCGGGAAGCCGGGGTTCCAGGCTTGACCCTGCCATTACCCTTAGCTTTAGGAACAAGTGGCTTTGCTTCTCTGGACTTTATTCCCTGTAGGATTATTCTTGCCTTCCAGGCGGTTGCAGTTTGACTGCGAGGATAGATGTAACAAGCGTTTTTTGTGATCTCTGTTAATCTAGGGGATTGTCGCCATTGCAAACCTAAAAGATTTTAATGGTCGCATGCCGTCTCGATCTTATTACGCTTTTACAAAAGGCCCAGTGCTAAACTGTCACAGATACTCTTATTTAAACCCCTCAACGACCCATGAGTTAGGGATAATCGTGCCCATTCTAGAAAGGAAGAAGGAAATGAGGTTCCAAGTGGAGCCCCGTTCATTCATTCAGTTAATATTGAGCACCAGGCAGTGTACTAAATGCTGTGAATGGAACTATGTCCAGGATAGGAAGGTCCTCCAGGAGCTTACATTCTGGTGAGGGAAACAAAATAGAATAGTAAATAACGTTGAATGAGCAGTATACAGAAAGAAAAGGTGGCTATGGCTCTACTCTTAGGAAAAGCTTTTCTGGAAAGACACTTAGCTAAAGTCACACAATAACTGGGTGCCAAAGCCAGGATTTGAATACAGATCTTTCGGCCCCATATCCCGCACTCTTGCCACTAAAACATGCTACCCTTTTGTCATATTAAGTAGTAGTGGGTATTCCTGTTTTCAGACATGAGAAAATCCGAGAAGGTCCTGTGATTGAAGTGTCATCGCAAATGTTGTCTCTTTTAGAGAGGCCTTCCCTCTCCACTGATGCTGAAGTAGTCCAACCCCAGTCTCCGTGTCAGATCACCTTGCTAAATTGAGTTTGCAGCTCTGTCGCTAATTATACCTTGTTTATTTATCTTGTGTTTGTGTTGTCCCGCCCCTCCTCCAAACCATGAGCATTCCAAGCACAGAGAGCTTATTTGTTTACTGCTTTGTCCTAGACAATGCCTAGAAATAGAAGCTCAGTTTTTCTTTTTGGAATGAATGAATGATCTGTAGGAAAATAGGAGGATAGGAAAGCACAGAGAATACAGAATGCTTCTCCTGGTCTGTTTCCACTCCTGGGATTCTGTTTCTGTGTGTTTCACCTTTCTCTCAGGAGGTAAGAGCAAGAACTACAAGCTTATTCATTTCTCTTTTTTCAGCACATAGCCATGGGCTTAGCAGTTAGCAGTTGCTTGTCACACTTTGTTGAACAGATTGAAGACGTGAGTGGGAAAGGTAGAATAATACCCTCACGTGAGGGGCTGGATAAACATGTTATTAACAATAACTTAGCACCCACTGTGTACCAGACTTCATGGGCTATGCTGAGATGAATAAGAGGTAATGGCAGTGATCAGTGTATGTCACCTGCTGTTTTTAAGACCGTTCCTGCAAGCACTACCCTCTGAGGTACTTCGGGTTACATAGTATCTGTTTCCTAGAGCAAGGAGTTGTAAAGTCTGGCACAGCCTGCCATCTTCCCAGCCCTTTTTTTCTTTCTCTACCACATGATATATTTGTTAAAGCTTTGCTTTACATCTGTCATCTCATTTTTGGCCTTCTCAGCACCCTTAAGTTACAAGCAGGGCAAGGTTTCATATGTAGAAATGAGGAAACAAGCTTAGAAAGAAGTGACTTCCAATGGAAATGCCAAAATTTGAAACCAGGTCTTCTGACACCAGCGTTTTTTCTCTTGCCACTACTGTCTCCATCATAACCCTCAGCCTCCTTTTTTGGTTGTGAGATGAGTCCTTTCCAGATCGAAGACTAGTGATAATTTAAGCTAACATTCATTGAAAACTCCTCAGGTGCCATACATTGTTCTTAATGCTTTGAGTGTGTTAACTCAGTGAATCTGCACAACTTTTGTGAGGGGTCATTCTCTTTTCAGATGAGGAAACTGAGGCACAAGTGGCTAAGTAACTTGCACAAGGTTACGCAGCTAGTAAACGGTGCAACTGGAATGACTTAGGAGGAAGTTAGTCTCTTCTCTGAGTCTCTTCCAAACTATTAAACACGATACTAGCAAACATTGATTGATTGCTTACTGTTGTTAGATGCAGTGTTTAATGATTTTTCATGCATTATCTTTAGTCTTCCCGACAGCCCTGTAAGATAAAAATTGTTATTTCCATTCATAGTGTATATGAGGGAACAGAGGCCTAGAATGTTCTGGCAATTCACCAAGTCACACAGCCTGCTTTCAAACCCAGTTCTGATTCCTAAATCTATAGCTTTAAATTTCGTGTATTGCCTCATCCATGAGGAAGAGATGTATAACTGCACTTTCCCACCCATCTCCCTCAGTGCCATTAAGACTCTCTTTCTGGTGGTTTCCAAGACTTATTTTGGGTGACAGTTTTTGAACTGGAGTATCATGTAGTAATAAAGACTTTGGCCTCCCGCCCAGTCGGCCTCTGGCTTCAAAAGAGGAAAACTTTAGTGTCTGCACGCAGAACCACACCCCTTTCACCTTAAATGGAAGCTCTTGCACTCTGGCTGCCAGAGGAGCTGTCCCAAGGGAACTGGTGCTGGGGCCCTGGTTGTGGAATAACTGAGGCCTTTGAAGAACTGCCCAGGGCTTGCCCTCCTTGAATAAATGTTTGTTGAATTGAATTTGAAGTCTCCTGTTCACACAGTGCTGCTCCTCTCCTGCCTGAATGTTCACGTTTTCTTTAGTATTTCATAGAGATTGATGGAAGCAGAAACCAAAACTCTTCCCCTGGAGAACGCATCCATCCTTTCAGAGGGTTCCCTACAGGAAGGGCACCGGTTATGGATTGGCAACCTGGACCCCAAGATCACAGAGTGAGTCTAAGTCATCTTATTTTGTTGCCTACAAAACTGGGATGTTTGTAGTGGTGGTGTTCAGAAGAACTTTCAAGAGATGTAGGATATATTTTCGCCCTTTTATTTATGTTTTAATTACCTTTGAAGGGTACATGCTTTTGTTATTAACCTGTTATGTTGACATTTTTCTTATATTTGGACGGTTCTGCAAGAACACAGACGTGGGTATTCTTTAAAACATATACTTCATTTTTCTTACTTGCCGAAGATGTTCTTTTTTTTTTCACCAATTTGAATCCTTGTACCCAGTGACTACAGGACATTATTTTCTAGAATCAAGCCACAGCATACTTTTATTCCTCAAAATGAGGGAACCAGCAGACGTCTCAGTACCTTCACCAACAGGCAGAGGGTACCGCTTGACTGTAATTCATGTTAAGCAGCCATGGAACCATAGAAGGTCAGAGCTGGAAGGCATCTTAGAAATCACGTCAGCCCCTTTGGTTTTCATTCATTCACTAAATGGTATGGTGCCTGTTTGTGCCAAGTACCACACTAAGCAGTTTTCAAACTTTTTAAATCTGAGGAACCTTGTCTTAAAGTAATCAGAACCTGTTTATAAAATACAAGCTCAGAGCTGTGCTGATTAAAGTGGGGAAGAGGTCCACCCAAAGCCTTTTGGCAACTGCCACCCTTTCTTTGGCAGTCAGTTAGAGGACTCCATGTTACGGGACTCCATGGAGCACACTTGAAAACCTCTGATAGGATCCAGTTCTCTTATCCTACAGTAGAGGAAACTGAGATCCCAAACACAGAAGTGCCTTGCCCGGGGTAACAAAACTAATTAAATTGTCCTGACTCCCCACTCTTTCCATGGTGGCCATTATAGTGGAAGGTACTTTCTTAGCAGGAGAGAGTTAAGAGGTGTTTCCTTCCCCCAGTTGTTCAGTAGGTACAGGGCTGTAGTTGGTGGCAGGATGGTAAGGAGTGAATAGATCCAGCTGTGTGGGATCAGTGCTTAAAGCAGGCGTGGAATATGTCATCAGTCCTAAAAGGCAGTCCCTGTGGAATGGTGTTAAAGGCAAGGTGAGAGGAGACAAGAGAACCTGCTTACTTGAGTCTAGGATAAGAGGAGGTGTATATAGGATTGGGACTGGGAGAGAGGAAAAGGATGTGAACTAATGGGTCAGGATGGTAACAGAAAGTTTAGTTCTTAATTCTGCTGAAGTTCAGGTCAGCTGAATGAAATTAACTTTAGGTTCCTCTAGGAATTATGCCATTTAACATATGTTGTCCCCATGTTATGTTACTTTGGTCACTGGGGCCCTGGACTGTGGACTGTGCATTTATTTTGGTTCCCTTTATGGCTTATGGCTTTGAGGATGAATGAATGTGTGAATCAGCCCAGCCTCTCAATTATGAGTGTTGATCAGAGAAGCTGTTTCCATCATCTAAAAGCCAGGCTATGGGGGGTTGCTCCCCAGAGTGGTTTCCATTCCCACCTCTGCTTCTCTGAATGGAAATCGGAACATGGAAACACTGTTCGTTGTTTTGGCTGCAACTCACCGTAATGAGACTCTTGTTCTGATTGTGTCCTGCTGCTTGATAGGAAAGTTCAGATGGGCATCTACCACCTCAGTTTATGTCAGAAGTTAAGAGTCTATCCATGTTTTCTTCTGTTAGAGCATTAACAGAAACATTGAATCAAAACTTTCCCACTGGTATCTCTGCCCCTTTTATGTCAGGCCAAAGGTGGACATCATGGACTGAGCTGCAGATCAGGGCTTTGCGGGGCCTACCTGTGGCTTCCCCACTTCTGTGTCACCTGCTATTGTTTTTCTTCTATGGATTCCTTATCTCAAAACATTTTCTCTGCCAAACACACTGACTAAATAATAATAAATTTCTTTTTGAAGATATGACAGTCGTAGCTGTGGTTAGCATGAAACGCTGAGCGTTATCTCATTTAATTTACTTAATTATAGCAAAGAAACCTAGCATGTTAGTAAAGTAGGTCTTATGGAAATGTGTGATTTCCTTCCAAGTTTTTGAGTTACATAAACTTCTAGATCCTGTTCCTCTCAAGGTGGGTAATGATGGGCCTACATGAATTATTAAAATACAGTCATTTCCAGGCATTGTAGGATTGCATGTTGTATGTTACGTGAATATGGGTGCCTGGCTTATAGTTCAATCTCAGAAGGGATTTGAATCTAGATCTTTAAACTTCTAATGACTCGTGGGGCAACTGGGTGGCTCAGTCAGCTGAGCGTCCCAACTCCATCTTGGCTCAGATCACGATCTCACAGTTAGTGGGATTTAGCCCCACGCCAGGCTCTGCGCTGACAGTAGGAGCCTGCTTAGGATTCTCTCTCTCCCTGCCCCCCCAAACCCCGCAACTTGCACATGTGCTCGCTCGCTCTCTCCTCTCTCAAAATAACTAAACTTTAATAAAAAATTAAACAAGGGAAAAAAATAAACTAATGATTCTTTAGAGAAGTTTGCAGAGCATCCTCCAGTGTTCATAATTAAACCCCACCCACAAATTGCTGCTAGTTCCTGCTGTTTCCCCTTTCAACACACTCGTATCTCTTTCCTGTACATACCCCTGCTCTTTACCATCCCTCTTCCTGATCTCTTATAAACTGATTTGAATGCCCCTCTTATACAAATGGCCTCTCACCTCTTGTTAGAAGACAACTTATAGTGTATATTTACTGTGATGAATGGTAACAGAGACAGTTTAAAAAAAAAAAGACTTTTCCACTCAATTTTTCAGTTTTTTTGATAATTAATTCGAGTCATCTTATGTGTATGTGCTTATTACTAATCTGAGTCCTGATCAAGTTACATGGGACGCCCATCAGTCTCCTCTCAGAGGAATGTGTACTGCTAACTGACTGTCTAGCACTCTGATATCCTGCTTCACATTGGTTTGTGTTCAGTACTTTGTGGTTGCAGTACTCCCCATAGCATTCTTGGCTATGCTAGCTGCCAAGAATATCTGTATGACTAAATAGGTCGTAGAATTTAGATTTAAGGGAATGATGACCTATGATTTGTGGAGGTAGCAGGTTCCATTATTCTGATTCCTCCCGACTTCATTACACCTCATATTTCTCACCTACAAAGTGAGAATGTTCAACTAATGGGGTGAACATTTTTTCTGGCTCTAATATTGTATTAGTTCCTCTTATTTAAGCTCATGACAACCTTGTGAGGCAAGGAGAAAGATAATATTTTCCCTGTTTTATAGGACAGGAAGAGTTAAATGAGGTGACTCAGTATACTGAAATAGTTAGCCGTGGACTAATTTCCCATCACCTAATTTAGTGCTCCTTGCTCAGATATTCTAATAGTCCATTTAACTGAACAAGCATAACCTAAAGTGTCCTATTCTAAATTTTAAAATATAAGGACTTCTTTTAAATTGTCGTGGGACTGAGTCTAACCATAGAGTAAAAACAGTACTTCCAAATATCGTTGCTAGTGCCTGCAACAGAGAAGCCAAAAAAGTTAATGTCCTTAGACATTATCTATTTTCCACACTGTGGTTTCCTCTGAAAGGATTAATCCAGGCTTTCTTTTTCAAATATTAAATGTTTTGCATAGAAAGTCAAATCAATAGCCACTACGTAATTCATGAGGAGAAATATGAGAAGAAACAAAGCCAGCAAAAATTGTACAAGAAGGAGCATTCTAAATGGAAGGTGTAAGTGGAAATAAGAAAGAATGTGTGAGCAGACTATCAGGAGGACCTTTTTGACTAAAGGAAGGTTGAATACTAAATGAGGGTGAAAGCAGCAGTGGGATAGATGGAGTTCTATCAGATGCATACAGGGTCTTTAAAATTGACTCAGACAAGAAGTATGAATTTGTTGTAGAAGAGACTTATTGGGGGTGTTAAGCAGGATGCTGACAACATGAAAGTGATGTTTTAGTGGAGAAATGAGACGTCAACATGAAAGTGATGTTTTAGTGGAGAAATGAGACGTCAGTATGCAGAGTGGGTTGGAGGAGCAAAAACTGATGCCGAAGATTAGCTAGGAAAGACTGCCAGAAACTAGGCCAATCTATCACCCAGGTAGAGACCATGAACTTGGAAGCCACTAGGTGAGTCTGAGAGATGAAGAACGTGATGGATGAAAGGGGAACAGGAGTTGAAGATGACCCTGATGTTTCTTGCCTAAGAAATGGAGAATCATGTCCACACTGACTGGTGGAATAGCTGGAAAGGGTATCAGGTTTGGAGGGGGGGCTCATTCTGGGTTATACTAAGTAAACTTAAAAGCAGCGGAGAGCCATCCAGGTGGAAGTGTCCTTCTGAGGCCGACTTTCAGAGGTGAACTGGAATGCGAGAGGGGAGTAAACGCATGAATGTGTGTTTAACCCTAAAGAAACCTGTGTTTCTCAGCTAATTCTTGTTTTTCCTTCATGATTCATGCTTTTCTTTTAATGCCTTGGTTTGCACGAATCAGCCTTTACTGTTTGCTACTTAAATTTGAAACACAGTGATACTATTTAATAGCATAGAACATAAAGACCCAGCAAATAGTAATTTCTATAAGTTTTAAAGAAAATTTTCTCTAAAACAAATTATGCATTTAAAACAGTCTTAAATATCATTTCATTGGCTTCCCATTGCCTACAGCATCAAATTAAAATTCCCTCACTAAGAACACCAACATCCTTCACAGTCTGTCCCCTGCCTGCCTTTCAGCTCATCTCTTAACTGCCCTACTCTTACTGTCTTCCAATGAAGTAGATTCCCTTTCGCCTTTATTTCTTTGCACATAATATTCAGTAACCACCATGTTCCTGCACAATTGGGCCTCTTTGTGTGCTCATGTACATACGTCTGTGTGCAAGTATCATAGCATTTTGCAATTTTTTGATTGCATATCTCTATCTTCTAACCAGAATGTGAGGTCCTTGAAGGCCAGGACCTGGTTGTATTCATCTGGATGGTTCAAGTGCCTACTACGGTCTTTGACAAGTAGTAGGTGTCTAGGTGTCTATTTTAACATTTGTGTAGACTAATTACTTCTGTGCCACTAGGCAGGAAGGCCATTTTCTTTTCTTTTCTTTTTTTTTTTTTTTTTAATTTTTTTTTTTTCAACGTTTTTTATTTATTTTTGGGACAGAGAGAGACAGAGCATGAACGGGGGAGGGGCAGAGAGAGAGGGAGACACAGAATCGGAAACAGGCTCCAGGCTCCGAGCCATCAGCCCAGAGCCTGACGCGGGGCTCGAACTCACAGACCGCGAGATCGTGACCTGGCTG